>NC_061098.1:38773834-38778834 GCF_015104395.2 Macrobrachium nipponense | reverse complement strand
ATTCAGAAGTTAAAATTCTAACTAAGAGAGATAAAAGGTCTGTTGATGGAAAGTTGTGGAAACTGAAAAATTAATGAATAAAAATGATGACCAGAGTCAAAGGATAGCATATGAAGCAAGCGGAGAGGTGAGTGGCAGTGCTGGTAAGTATAAGGATATACCAGTCAGACATATGGAAGGTAATTTATTGACCAAAATTTTGAAATCAGAAATAGATGGAAAGAGCACTTTGAGACAGTTCTTAATAGACCAGTCCCCCAGAAGAGGATATACCGCCTGCTCAGGAAGATTTAAATATTGATGAAGGTGAGATCAGGCTGGAAGTAGTAGTTGAAGGCGATAAAACAGTTAAAGAATCACAAGGCACCAGGAGAGGATGGTTTATTCCCGGAAATGTTTAAAGTGGAGGAGGACAGGTTAGTATTTGTCTTGAAGATATTACTGAATGAGATGTGAGTGACGGGGATAATACCATCAGGTTGGAAGAATGTTGTGATCATTAAAGTTCCGAGGAAAGATCTGGGTAGGTGTGGCAGTTGGGGAGAAATAACTTTACCTGCAGCCGTGAAAATTTTTGTAGCATATTGTTGAATAGGTTGGAGCCAGTGGTTGATGTATTATTCTTAGGTATGAACAGGCTGGTTTTAGAAAGGGGCTGGGTTACAGTCATCAGATCTTCATAGTTAGGTATTTAATGCAGTAAGCTAATGAAATTAAAACACCGATAAGTCTTTGTTTAGTTGATTTTGAACAGGGCTTTGATAGTATTTCGAGACGGAGTATGCGAAAAATCATGGTGTTATGGAATACCGGAAAAGTTTGTGAGGGCTATTATGAACATGCATGAGGGCACATCTTGTAAAGTGATAGTTGATGGGTTTTTGTGTGATCCGTTTGAAGTTCAGTCTGGTGTGATTCAGAAGGCATACTGTCTGCTATGCATTTTGTATTGGTCATAAATTACATTAAGAGAAGGGTTAAAAGAGAAACAGATGTGAGTATACTCTGGGGAGAAACTGGGACACTTCTTGACTTAGATTATGCTGATGATGTAGTTTTCATCTGCGAGGGACCAGAAAAGATGCAGAGAGTGTTGGATTGTCTAGTGAGTGAAGGTCGAAATGTTGGTTTGGTTTTTAATAGTAAAAAAAATTAAATCATGAATATGAATATTGAAAATGCACAGGATTGTCTAATTGAAGGCAAGGTTGTAAAACAAGTGGATAAGTGTAAATATTCAGGTACTTATTTAAATAAGAATGGTTCTCTGAACACAGAATTTATGGTACGATTAAAAGAAGCTCATCAGGCAATCGGAATACTTAAAAATATTTGGAATAATAGCAATTTTTTGGTGCATACGAAAAATCAAAATCGTTGCGTGGTATTCTGAATCTTCCCCTTCCCTCTTTACCAGTACATCCAGTAAAGGAATTCCTCCCTTCTTCTTTTCTTCTATTTGATGATGTTTACGTTCCCTGTATTTAATTTGCCCACATCTTCCATTTCAAACCACTCCATAAAAATGTTAGCTAAGATCGGCGAAAGGCTCGCACCCATAGCCAAGTTTTTTATTGTTTTATTAAGTGTTTTACTTATTTTTATTTTTATGTATGTAATGGTTTTCCCCTCAATTGAACGCGTTGATGCTGGGGTTTGCTGATAAAAATTTTGTCAAAACGTTTATGATTTAGCTCACGTTTGTAAATCCCTTCCTCCATATTCATTTTTATTACTTCCATCGTCGTCTCGAGTGGTACGTTAGTAAACAGGAAAGTTACATTTTAACTTGCAAATTTACAATCTTTTACGTTGATTTTAGATCATTCATCTATAAAGTTCATGTTGTTTTAGATGCCCTTCGGATACTGAATCATCCATTTTCCCATTATGTTGGAAAGAAATTTCTCCAGCCTCCTTTGGGGTGATCTCGTCAATGTCACGATCAGCCTTAGCGGGCACCCTTCCTTTCTTGTGTATCTTGGGACTATCATATATAGATACATACATATGCTTAAAAAAAATCACAGTAGACGCACGTGACTTCATTAAATAAGCGAATACCGCAGGAAAATTATAGGCAGAAATCCAAGCACTTTCGTCTTTACTAAGACATTGTCAAGGAACGAATGAAATACAGTTGGAAAGAAAGTTATCAGGTAAACAACAAGATCAAGAATAGCAGATGGTTAATTGTCAAAAGGGTAAGAATTAAAGAGATAATCCAGGATTATCGGATATCACACGGTCACAAACTTAAACATAGGTTTAACCCTAACAGAAACTGAATATATTAATTTTGTTGCTTATATTTATCTACAACTTTTTTCATTATGAAGGCATCAAGTTTAAATGAACCAAGACTTAAATTTAGAACATTTCCATTATTTGACTTGATGTAACAAGATGCAATGATATTCCTTTTAACTGTGTAATTACATGGGATTCAGGCTCTTGCTTGACTCCAGTTAATAGGATGATCTAAATCTCTTATATGTACGAATAATGCATTCGATATTTGCCCAGTTCTCACAGAATATAGGTGCTGTTTGAGACATCGTGATAGAGATCTACCGCTTTGTCCGTAATAGACTTTATCACACTTTGTGCAAAGAATTTCATATATGCAGCCTGGACGATTTTTAGGAGATTTTTTTATTAATTTATTAATAAACTCTTGTCATTAATATTACTGAAAAACAACATTTATGTTAAAAAGCTTTAAAATTCTAGGAATTTCTAAAAACCTTTCACCAAAGGGTAATTTTAGAATGTTATGCTTACTAACTTCAAGTTTGTCATTAGTTAAATGAAATGTTTTACTAGCTCTTTTCCATGCCACATCTACAAAAGTCCTTGGATATTTAAGCTTCAATGCAATATAATAAATAGTTTTAATCTCAGCGTCAATAAATTCTTACACCTTTGGTAAGAAACATTTCTAACACGAATGTAAAAAACAATGTTGATTTTATAGACAAAACCAATAGTTTGAATTTGATTTTTTATCTTAATATGGTTAGTTTTGATATTGTCTCTTTATTTAAAAAAAATGCCTGTAGATGATTTACTTGAATATTTGGAAGATGAATTAGAACGTCATGATATTCCCTTAACTGTAGCAAACCTCATTAGTCTCATAAGGTTATGTATCAAAGATAGTAAATTTTGTTTTAATGGGGAAATTTTTGTACAAAAGTTTGGCATGGCTATGGGTAAACCCTTATCTCCTGTCCTTAGCAATATTTACATGGAATTTTTTTAGACAAAACCCTTACTAAGAATTTGGCCCCAAAAAGTTATATGGTTTAGGTATGTGGATGATATTTTCTGTATTTGGCCTGTTCACGAAAATCTCCAGGAATTCCTTAACAATCTCAATAATTTAGTCCCTTCTATGAAATTTACTGTAGAGGAAAAATAAATTGTAATTTGAATTTTCTTGATGTAACTGTCCATAGAAATTTCACCTTTTCAGTCTTTCGGAAATCAACTAACATTGCCTCTTTTGTTCGTTACTGCTCTAGTCACCATCAAAATGTTAAATTCTCTGTTTTTTCTGGGATGTTCCTAGGGGCTTTACATATCTCCTGCCCGCAGTTTATTAACGCTGAGATTTAAACTATTTATGATTTTGCATTGAAACTTCAATACCCAAGGACTTTTATAGATGTGGCATGGAAAAGATCTAGAAAAACACTTTATTTAACTAATGACAAACTTGAATTTAGTAAGCATAACATTCTAAAATTACCCTATGATGAAAGTTTTTTTTAGAAATTCCTAGAATCTTAAAGCTTTTTAACATAAATGTTGTTTTCAGTAAAATTAATGTCAAGAGTTTATTAATAAAAAATTCTCCTAAAAATCTTCAAGGCTGCATATATGAAATTCCTTGCAAAAAGTGTGATAAAGTCTATTTCGGACAGACTGGTAAATCTCTTTCACAACGTCTCAAACAGCACCTATATTCTGTGGTATTCGCTTACATACACACACACACACACACACACACACACACACACACATATATATATATATATATATATATATATATATATATATATATATATATATATATATGTTCGGCTTTTTATTGCAAGCTTCGGATGATTTATTTATCATTTAACAACAGTTCTAATTTATTTTCGAAGTCTATGGCATCCATTACTACCCATCCCCTCCCCTTTGTCTGCCTTGCAAACCTTTATGTCATTGTATTCGCCTAGTCTATAAAGGGCTTTACGTAACCTCTCTGGAAACAGAAATCTGTTCAACTAACCCCCCGCCCACAGAGAGGATCTTCATCCCCATTTTTATACTTATGTAATTCCCTTAAGCATCTCTATATTTCAATGAAATCGTTCTTATCGTTCCCCATGCAAAAATGAAGAACGTATCCTAACACTAGCACTACATCCTACTTAACGTCTCTTGGAAATGTTCTTGACAAAAGCAAAGTTCCCCCCCCACCCCTCCCCTTTTTTTTTTTACCCAGACCTATCGACAATAGCAACGAGTCTATTCTCGCGTAGCTGTGAACTGCGGCGTGCACATACCTATACATAAACCTTCAATTCATTTAAAAACGTTGACTCTCTGTCCTTAATTCTTTCAGTTCGATGTTTTTAGAACGCAAGAAGTATAGATATATATATATATATATATATATATATATATATATATATATATATATATATATATTATAGAGAGAGAGAGAGAGAGAGAGAGAGAGAGAGAGAGAGAGAGAGAGAGAGAGAGAGAGAGAGAGAGAGAGAGATTTGGTTGTCCAATAAGGCAGGAAGAGTACCCGCTAAGACCGATCGTGGCATCGACGAGATCACCGTAGAGGAGGCTGGAGAAATTTCTTTCCAAATGGGTGGATTTAGAATCTGAAACATGACATGAAACTTATAGATGAATGATCTAAAATCAACGTAAAAGATTGTCCTAAATTTGCAGGTTTGGATGTAACTTCCCTCTTTACCAACGTACCAGTC
>NC_061098.1:38760562-38770834 GCF_015104395.2 Macrobrachium nipponense | reverse complement strand
AGAGACATAATTGTCAGGATATTGAGGATGAATCCAAAACCTAGAGGAAGCAAGGGAAATGGCTCGGGATAGAGACAGATGGAGAGGAACTGTATCAGCCTTATGCCACTGGCCAGTGGCGTGAAGATAAAGTAAGTAGTATATATATATATATATATATATATATATATATGAATAACTTGATCACGAAATATATAAAATGTGATGCTATGTATAAATAAAGGTTTTTGCCGCGAAGGAAAAAATTAAAATTAAAAAGCGAGATATCTGAGTACTTTCAGTCTTGTTCAGCTGAACAAGACCGAAAATACTCGGATATCTCGCTTTTTCAGTTTTTCCTTCGTGGCAAAACCTTTTATATATATATATACTATATATATATATATATATATATATATATATATATATATATATATATATAATATATATATATATGATATATGAATAACTATCACATCACCGTGGTTCATATACATCATTCGAGCTACAAATGTCCTTTAATATCTAATTCGCTCTACCTTGGAATCGATATATTTTCATATATGTACCAAAGGGGAATTTTTTGTTGATAATAATTTCGTCCTCTCATAGGATCGAACCAACCGTCCAGTGGACGGGAGCCAAACAGGATGGCCTTTTGACGTTATCAAGTTGGCCAGCAGAGAGGCTATGTTTTATATCGATTCTGGCCTACAAATTCACCGTCGAACTCGGTGTTTTCGTAATTAGAATCGATATGAAACCCCCTCTACCATGTTAGCCAATTCAAACGTTTGACCCACGTAGCCTTGTAATGAATAATTATCACATCACCGTGACTCATATAGATCATTCGAGCTACAAATGTCCTTTAATATTTAATTCGTTCTACCTTGGAATTGATATATTTTCATATATGTACCGAAGGGGAAATTTTTTTTTATAATAATTTCATCCCCTTATGGGATCGAACCACCATCCAGTGCACGGGAACGAAATCACTAGGCCGTCCTGATTTTATTCCCGTCCACTGGACGGTGGTTCAATCTAATATGGGGACGAAATTATTATCAACAAAAAATTTCCCTTCGGTACATATAAGAAAATATATCAATTCCGAGGTAGAGCGAATTAGATATTAAAGGACATTTGTAGCTCGAATAATCTATATGAATCCCGTGATGTGATTATTATTCATTACAAGGCTACTTGGGTCAAACGTTCGAATTGGAAAACATGGTAGACGGAGTTTCATATCGACTCTAATTTCGAAAACACTGAGTTCGACGGTGAATTTGTAAGGCCAGAATCGATATAAACTTATAGCCTCTCTGTTGATAACGTCACTAGGCCGTACTGATTTCGTTCCCGTCCACTGGACAGTGGTTCGATCCCATGAGGGGACGAAATTATTATCAACAAATATTATCAACATATATGAAAATATATAAATTCCGAGGTAGAGCGGATTAGATATTAAAGGACATTTGTAGATCGAATGGAATTTAATATATATATATATATATATATATATATATATATATATATATATATGATATTACTACAAAATTGGCAGTTCCGCTATATTAACTTTTTTGGGTTAATTACAATACTTGTAAAGCTCTTCCTTTTCTTTTACAGCCAAAGTAAATCTCATCATACGGTCATAGCTCACCTTTGTTCCTATGAGAAGTGGCATCCACTGTGATGTCCATTCAAATGATTCCAACTTTCCTTTGAGTATTTCTTTTCCTAGATCAGACACTGTGTAATTGATACGTGGCCATGGGTGTTCAGTCCTGAAACCTATGACGACGATGGCACTGTTCGACTGACGAAAAAATGCCGGTTGGCCGTTTGATGTAGTCGGACCGCCGATTCTGTCAAGGAATAGTAACAATAATGAAGTTTACAGTGACTTTCCTGGTAAGACAAGATAATAATAATAATAATAATAATAATAATAATAATAATAATAATAATAATTAATAATAATAATAATAATAATAATAATAATAATAATAAGAATAATAATAATAATATCACATTGCTCTGCAGTTTAAAATAAATTTATTGAATGTTCTATAAAGACCTCGCAATAGGAATTCTTCACGTTTGTCCATTAATCTTGAGATAATTGCACGTCCAAATATGAGGTCATGCTAGATTTGCGACAAGGTAATCGACTCTGAGGCAAGAGCGGAAGAAAGAAGTTTACATTTTTGGGCAGATGGACTCTTCAGATTGTACGAAACTTTCAGCATCCTGCTGCAGGACTTCCAATGCAGGCATCCCAGGTAACATAGTGGCAGGTACATATTTCCACACCTGTGAACCAGATTCCTCGGCAGACTGTTTTGGATTATTCTTCGTTGCAGATGTCGGGTACTTAAAACAGGTTTACTTTGATGTTATGTACAGTATGATAATAGGGATGATTGGCATTCCTTCTCGTGTGCCCCCATCAACAAACCCATAATATTTTCTTCACATCCCATTCTATCTGCTGTTTGCTTGCCATTTCATCCATGATTAAAGAACATATTAGAAGTTTTCTCGTTCCCAACGCTGCGTCAGCTTTCATCTTTAATACTGAAAGAGATTCGTGAATCCTGGTCGGATATCTACTTGTTGATATCACTTCAAAATTGTTCTAGGAAGTGGTAAACATGTATGAAACATTTTCCGAAGATAGCGATATGCATGGGAGGAATAAAATTAAAGGATGAGGGGAAAACTTCTCAGTTCTGGGGAATACTTACTCCTAGATGGAAAATTTATGCTCTTTGGCGATTGCCTTTTTAAAAGAACTGGCACACCACCAGCACACTTTTCTATTACGTCCAACCTAGTGGCGCACATGAAAGATTTCCTCCTTAATTCACATAAAAAACTATTCAAATATTTTTTTTTTTGACAAGACGACGTTTAATTACAGCAGTAGTTTTACTTTTTTCTTAATGAGCATGCCTGAGCTAGAGCTTCACCGAGTTTTCCTTTTACACACATTGCCTCGAACACATTTTTTCTAAGATCCTCCTGTTTTGGAAAAATCATTTAATTTGCACAATTGTGAGCATGTCTGTGTGCACTCGTTAACAAATATAATATAACTTTTTGAATGTTTATGATATCTCATTTATAAGACTATTTCATCGTTGCTACTGCTTCATTTTGTAAAATATCATAACACTTAAAGTAAGAACGTAAAATGCTGCTATTATAATATCCAAAAAATTATGCTGTACTTGATGTCAGCACTTACTGGAAGATACAGGGCCCAGGGCGTCACAAGTGAACGAGGTAGATAAACATATCACCAACGTAAATTATTAAATGAAAACGCGTACTGCTTGTTTTCTAGGGCAATTGACACATTGTCTTCGCCGTCTTTATAATGAATATAAAAAAAAAGAGATGAAAAGTAAATTTTCAAATATGCATTGTCTAATCATGTATGTGCTGGTTCTCTGTCTCAATGGGTAAAAGAAATGTACAGTAGTTATAACCTAAACAATACTTACCAATGAGATGTAATCAATGGATTTAAGGTTTTGCCGAATCTTTCAGTGTTTGCCCCATGCAGCTCACGAACTAGGCATCTTCAAAATAATAATATGAGAGCTTACATACTTCTTCCAAACAGATATTCGAGCAAAACAGAACTACCGTTTTTTGGTAGGTCACGCACAGGTAAGGTGAGTGAGCTTTTTGCTCTTCATGTGCTGACTGGGTCGGCTTCACTAATCAGGAAAAAAGGGCATCTTTACCCTATTCAACCTCCTTGCTAGCAATAGCGTGGCTCACTACAGAGAACGACTGATATCTGCTATTTTTTTTCAGACACTAAGTGATGCTGAGTAAGAATCTCCATATACGGAGTCAAGGTGCATTGTAAGTTTTCGATATAAACAGTTGAAACTTGCAACAAAGGCATTGATGAGGGAAGGACACTACTTGTTTAGATGATCAACAGGGTTTATGGACAAGCTATTTGGAATACAACAGCTAGGGGAGAAGTTTGAGAGAGTGAAAAAGCTGTACCCAGCATTCAGGGACCTAGAAAAAGCTGATGACAGACTCAACAAAGACAACTTGTGAGGTGCTGAGAGGTGTGGTATAAAAGGTAAGTTTTTCAGAACATTGACAATTTCCCTAGTGAAAGCAAGCACGTGCCGAAGTATCTAGAGTAAAGATTGGCTGGTTTGATGTAAAAGTGAGCCAGAGACAGGAGCGTGTCATATCTCCATTGCTGTTTATCTTTTAATAGGTGAGTGATATGACAATGCAGAGAGCGACTGGAAAATTTAAGAATGTTGAGGGCATATGTGAACAAACAGAAGGTTTTGATTATAAATGTAAACCCGGAACATAGAGTACTGACTGTAAGTCAGAATTGAGAAGATTGGAGTTGACTGATTTTAAAAGGCTATGTTTAGTAAGGTATAGTTTGACAGATAACTGCAGGATAAGTGAAGAGGTTGAGTCGCAGATTAGATGAAGCTAAAAGCTAGAAGGGTGTGTGCAAAAGACTGGTAAAAGATGCGGAGATGATATAGAGGTAAAGTGGGGTATGTTGAATGCGAATGAAAGGAAAGGAAAAACAGAATTAACTGGTTGTGTGCTGTGTGTGAGACAAGAAAAACTAAGAGTGAGAATTTTAGAGATGTGTTGATGGTGGTTGAAAAGGTTAGCATAAGTGAAAAGGGGGGATCAGAGAGCTTGGATATGGGTTTTGTTGTCATGTGGAAAGAATGGAGAGTGAAATGCTGGTGAACAAGTGAGAAATTTATTGGTGAAATGACGGGGGATGAGGAGAGGGACTACTTTAAAAAACCTTGATAAGTTGGACTTAAGAGGAATTGAGCAAAAGGGGCCTTCATATTCAGATAGCCAGGGAGTGGTAGCCAGATTGAGGTGCATTGTGCAGATTATATATCTATAGACTTCAAAGTATGACTGATGAACCTTCTATGTCGCTATATAGTATGAATGTCTTGGAAATGTTCTACACTGGTGCTTCATCCGTTTAAAGACGACTGTGGCAGTAAATGTTATCTCTTACATCAAATCTGACGTTTCTAAATAAGCAAAAGTCGCCACGGTCCATATCTCAGGTCCTGAGAAGGATGTCATGACAATAACGCACACTTATATGCACAAACACGCCAGAGAGAGAGAAAGTGAGAGAGAGTGAGAGAGAGAGAGGGGGGGGGGTCGGGTGTGGGGAACAGAGTAGAGAGACGAGAGAGAGAGAGAGAGAGAGAGAGAGAGAGAGAGAGAGAGATATATATATATATATATATATATATATATATATACATATACATATATATATATATATATATATATATATATATATAATATATATATATATATATATATATATATATATATATATATATATATATATATATACTATATATATATATATATATATATATATATATATATATATATATGTATATATATATATATATATATATATATATATATATAATATATATATATATATATATATATAAAGATAAATGCCACGAAGGAAAATATAAACGAAGGAGTCTGCAAGATCTTTTGGCTTTAAAAGCCCTTTACTGAGCAGATACTGACAAAAATACGAGAAAAACAATACAAGAAGGTTCGTATAACTGACAGATAGGGATTATAAAGGGATTAGTACCTAGAATCCAAAACACCTGGAAGATAAGATACCTTACCAAACAAGCATAAACAATGGGTGCAATTAAAGGTTTAAGACAAACATCTCAGATACAATTCTCCAGACATTAAGGATTATAGGTGACAGCTATTCGGAACTTGGTAAACAAAACCATATCACAAAACATGACAGACATACATTACAACAAAATTTTTAATAAATCTAAGGCAACTGATTTTTATTTAAGTCAGTAATTATATCTTTGAGGTCATTCTTAAACATGTTACAGATACAAGGGTCTAAATGAAAAAGGCCACGACTAACATTGAAATTACATGAAAAGTAAGTTGTATTAAGCAGATTCTAAAGATTTCGTGATAAGACATCTCTTGACCATGCAATTACTGAACTATCAATCCAATTAATTCGGTGGTTGTTTTCACTTGAATGAATGAATAATGCATTAGATTTTTGCCCAGTTTTTACAGAGTATTTATGCTGGCTTAGCCTTACTTCTAAGCCTTACTGGACTGTCCGAGATAGAATGAGGGACAATCCATACATGGAATTTATATATTATGTTGTTTGCTTTCTCTGGGCCATTTTTTTATTAACATTCTTTTTGTGTGTTATTATAGGAAAAAACAACAGGTTGACATTAAAGCTTTTAAACATGGTTTAATGTTTCAAATCCGTTAAAATAAGGCAAACTGAGAATGTTTCTTAGAATTTTCTTTCTGTGTGTTATTTACAGTATAACACTTTTTGTGGACTTTATTATAACAAATGTCTAATATATGTGATGGATAGCATAAATCTTTCCCTATTTATTTATCTTATGTATTCATTTCTTGATCCAAATATGTTGGTCAATGACAATTCGCAATGCTCGTAAAAACATAGAGGAAAAAATTGATATTTTTTTATAAGATGGTGGCCTGAGAAGAAATGACAAAATAAGTAAGTTGTTAGTCGGTTCCTATAAATACTGAATTTACAAATTGAAATGCTTCTCTATGTATCAAAACGTCTAAGAAAGGGAGGCAATTGTCGTTTTTCTAATTCTAGAGTAAACTTAATCGATGGTACCAGGTTATTTAATTTAGAGAGTAAATCATTTACATCAGTACCGACAGGAGAACAGCTAAACAATCATCAACGTAACGATGACCCATTTTACAGGAATATGAATGATATTAGGTAAGTAGTGTTTTTCAAAGAATTCCATATTCAGGTTTGAGAGCAATGGTGATAAAGGATTTCCCATTGCCATGCCAAAAATTTGTTGATAAAATTCACCGTTGAATATAAACTTACAATCACAAATGCACAAACTCGTGAGTGAAATAATGTGACTTATAGGTAGAGGTAATTCATGCTGAGTTAGTTCATTGCTAAGATATTCTAAATAGAGTCTATAGGGACTTTAGTAAAAAGAGAACATACGTCAAAACTAACGAATCTATCAGTAGGGCAAAGAGCAATTTTGTTTTTTTGTTATTTATCAACTAAATCTAGAGAATTATATATATGAGAATCGGAGATGGTTCCAAGTAACGGGGACAAGATTTTAGTGATATATTTCGAGAGTTTATATGAAATTGCAACCCACAGTACTGATAATAGGCCGAATAGGGTTATTTTCTTGTGCGTTTTGACTAATCCATATAAGTAAGGTAGCGAAGGAGATTTGACCGACAATTTGCCTAGTAGGTCTGTTTTATCTTTAAGGATACTTTTCACTATGCTATTGAAGTTTTTTTATGACTTGATCAAGAGGATTTTTTGTTAGTTTTTTTATGAAGTCACACATCATCCAGTATGGGCTTGCATACGTGAATATGTAGTCAGTTTTATCTAAAATTACTATACTATTTGACTTATCAGCTTTTGGAATGTGGATAGTATTGGGCTCCTTTTAAGATCAGTCAAACTTTTCTTATAGCGAGCAGGGAAGTTACTTTCATGCTTAACATTGGCAGCTCCGTAAACAATACCTTTAATCATGTCAACATGATTTTGAGGAAGATCACAATATTTTTCAAATTTACTTAGGGATGACCCAATCATTAAAGCAGAAGGTCTACTTGTTGCAAAGAAAGATAAACCATATCCAAGCGCACTCACAACATTTTCACTTATTTGTTTACTGAGATAAGTTAACAACACAATCTTGACTTGCACAATTAGTCAATCCACTGCTATCAAATAAGATTTTTTAGTTTTCTATCGAGTTTTCCTTTTCAGGGCATCTGTAGTCCTACGTAGTTTTTTCGTAAATTTCCCGTCGCAGCGAGTCCTTCCAATCAGCCGGGATGGAAATGATTGAAAGAGATCCTTGTTCTTTCCAGTTCCTTGAATTTTTCTTTCTCTTCTTGCTTAGCGGCTGCTATGTGCTGTTTCAACATCATGGCACTAAATTCATTGAATGGTGATTGTCATATCTTCTTAGACGGCGTGCAGCAAGGATTTAGGGAGCACTTGTTCAGAAAGGCACTTCTTCAGGAACTTAAGACGAATTCTAGTTGAATGTGCAGCCACAAGAGACTGGAGAAGGTAGTGACAACAACATCTCAAAAGAGGAAACAGGATAGCGAAAGTAAAAGTGGCCCTCATTATGTATAACTGAATCACGAAAGTTAGGAACGTGATAAATCCATATTCCTGTAAAATGGTATCGTTACATTGATGATTGTTTAGCTGTTCTTCCTGTCGGTATTGATGTAAATGATTTACTCTCTAAATAAATTAAATAACCTGGTACCATCGATTAAGTTTACTCTAGAATTAGAAAAAGACAATTGCCTCCCTTTCTTAGACGTTTTGATGCATAGAGAACCATTTCAATGTAAATTCAGTATTTATAGGAAACCGTACAACTTAACTTATGTTCATTTTCTTCTCAGGCACCATCTTAATATAAAAATATCAATTTTTTCATACTATGTTTTTTTACAAGCATTGAGAATTGTCAGTCCACAATATTTGGATCAAGAAATTGAATACAATAAGCAAAAATAAGTGGGAAAAGATTTATAGCTATCCTTCACATATATTAAACATTTGTTTGATTAAATAAAAGTCCACCCAAAAAGTTTTTATTAATGTAAACTAACACAGAAAGAAAATTCTAAGAACATTCTCAGTTTGCCTTATTTTAACAGATTTGAAACCATTAAACCATTGTTAAAGCTTTTAATGTCAACCTTGTTTTTTCCTATAATAACACACCCTAAAAGAATGTAAAATAAAAATGGCCCCCAGAGAAAGCAACAACATAATATATATTCCATGTATGGATTGTCCCTCATCTATCTCGGACAGTCCAGTAAAGGCTTAGAAGTAAGGCTAAGCGACCAGCATAAATACTCTGTAAAAACTGGGCAAAAATCTAATGCATTATTCATTCATTTAAGTGAAAACAACCACCGAATTAATTGGATTGATAGTTCAGTAATTGCATGGTCAAGAGAGTCTTATCACGAAATCTTTTAGAATCTGCTTTAATACAACTTACTTTTCATTGTAATTTCAATGTTAGTCGTGGCCTTTTTCATTTAGACCCTTGTATCTGTAACATGTTTAAGAATGACCTCAAAGATATAATTACTGACTTAAATAAAATCAGTTGCCTTAGATTTATTAAAAATTTTGTTGTAATGTATGTCTGTCATGTTTTGTGAATATGGTTTTGTTTACCAAGTTCCGAATAGCTGTCACCTATAATCCTTTAATTGTCTGGAGATTGTATCTGAGATGTTTGTCTTAAACCTTTAATTGCACCCATTGTTTATGCTTGTTTGGGAAGGTATCTTATCTTCCAGGTGTTTTGGATTCTAGGTACTAATCCCTTTATAATCCCTATCTGTCAGTTATACGAACCTTCTTGTATTGTTTTTCTCGTATTTTTGTCAGTATCTGCTCAGTAAAGGGCTTTTAAAGCCAAAAGATCTTGCAGACTCCTTCGTTTATTTTTTTCCTTCGTGGCATTTATCTTTAATTATGGATTTATCACGTTCCTAACTTTCGTGATTCAGTTTATACATACATACATACATATATATATATATATATATATATATATAGATATAATATATATATATATATATATATATATATACATATATATATATATAATATATAGTATATATATCATATATATATCCCCTTTAAAGCTAATTTAGATAAAAGTTAAGACGAAGAAACACAATGCTAATTAGGAACTTGCGAATTACTCTCACCTGACTGAGCAGAGGAGGTGAGAGATATAAGGGACAGAAGGATGAGTAGACGGGAGACCTGTATCATCTTCTGAGGGAGTTCTGACTGACGAAGTCTTCCTGACGATGACACTAGATCTCCAAGGGAACTTTACTCGGCCTCCGTTAGCACTCCTGAGTTCAAACTTCGAAAACCCGCCGGGAACACGAAAACTCCAATACTTGTGCACGAGGGAAACCAGACTCTCGAGATGAGCTTCACAGAGCCTCTGTGACGACTTCCCGCCATTCGTGATTGGTCTGACCACTGAGCCTGACGTCATCATTGACAGGAAATACTCGAATATGTCAGAGTTGCAAATAGTCCTCAGTTTGACGAAGTGACAAAGCCCATTTTTTCCTCAATCTGAGATA
>NC_061098.1:38753062-38758062 GCF_015104395.2 Macrobrachium nipponense | reverse complement strand
AAGGTGGTTGATTACATGTCCACCGGAAACATGTGGCTGGAAAATTACCCAGACACAGCGATATGATTTGTGCAAAGCGGGTGATTTAAATGCAAGTGTCGTATCCAAGGGTTCCCAATTTTCCTCTCACGACCATGCACGATAGTTGTCTGCAATGAAATTGCATTCTAGCATCAGTACTGAGGTCTTGGACTTTTGGACAATGTTACACATTACTTGCTCTTAGTATTGCATATCAAAGCTCACTCAAGGGGGCCATAGAATGACTGGAAAGCTTATACAGAAGGAATGCTACGTTGCTTGATTAACTAGGGGATGTTTATTGTTATTACTAGCATCACAAGGGGAATTAATCACAGCATTGAACCAAAATTGGGGAGTGAGAAGCCGAGCCAGGAAGGGGAGGAAGTCGCCTTGGAAGAATGAACTTAAATACAGACAAGAGGCAAAACAATTCACTGACTGCACTAGAAATTACTGTAACAATACCTGGAAACCCATGGTCTTGTGGTCTTCGGTTCGGTTCTCATCTCCTGACTGATCTGAGCACTATGGATGATAAAAGAGCATGTGTTGGATCCCAGAGGAATTAGGGGAGCAAAGGGGGGAAGTGGTGTTCTGCAGGTGAGAGGCATCTAACTTCTGAGAACGAGCTGCTGTGGCCTCATCCTTTTAGAATCTCGACCTAGAGATGCTCCACCTCATTCAGGGCACATGGGGAGAGTAATTCCAAGGCAGCCAATAGGAATAGAGATCGTTTAGAGAGAAAGAAAGGTTTCAGTTCATAGGGGCAACTCAAGAATATGTGAAATTCTTTATGAAGGGGTATTACTTTTACTTGATTCTGGCTTAAAATCCTGAACACCTCCCCATTCTAGGGGACATTTCAACTCTAGATGGGTAGGAATGGACAAGAAACAAGGACAATGACATAAATAACTGAGCCTTCTATACTCCCCTGAGTGGACTTATGATATAAAATAAACAACACTCTGCAGATGCTAATTTTCACAATTTTGAGAGTTTACTTGACTGGCAGAGAACTTAAAAGAAGTTAATTCTTGAAGAGTAATGAATCAAGAATATTAAAGAATAAAGTGTGACATGACTAAAGAGGCTATATCTAACAATTTGCTATTGCATAACAAAGAAAAAAAATTATTACTCTTAAAATATAACATCCCACTTGGAATGACTATTAACCCTCTTACGCCGGAGCCCTAAAACAAAATCAAAACGTCTCCCGTATGCCGGGCCTGGTTTGGAGTGAGCGCGGAAGTGGAAAAAATAATTTTTTCAAAAAATTACAGCGCGCGAACTTTTGAAGATTAAGAGTTCATTTTTGGCTCCTTTTTTTGTCATTGCCTGAAGTTTAGAATGACAAACCATCAGAAATGAAAAATAAGATTATTATCTTATGTAAATAATGCGATATATGGTAGCGAAAAAAAAAAATTCATACATAATTGTATTCAAATCACGCTGTGCAGAAAACGGTCAAAGCTAACCAGTTACTTATTTTTGCGTTGTATTGTTCACTAAATTGCAATCATTTTGATATATAATACATTGTAAAACAATAAAAGCAACACCGGAAAAATATTATCACAAATGATGTACGAATTCGTAACGCGCGGACGCAAAAAAATATTTTTTGCAAAATTCACCGTAATTCTAAATAATGTTCTAGAGACTTCCAATTTGTTTCAAAATTAAGACAAATGATTGAATATTACGATACTGTAAGAGTTTTAGATTAGAATTGCAGATTTCGACCATTTCGGACGAGTTAAATTTGACCGAATGTCGAAATTTTAATATATATATTTTTCATATGGCACATATTTCGAAGATGGAAAAAAGCTACAACCTCCAATTCATTTTTTTTATTGTATTTTTTCATTAATTTGCGCACATTTTGATATATGAAATCTATAAAAAGGCTAATATGAAAAGGAGCAAATATTAGGATAATGCCATGTACTATTTCGGAGACTTGCGGCCGCGAATCGGCGCGCGGAGTGAAGGTAAATATATTTTTCAAAAATTCACCATAAACTCACAATATTGTTTTTAGAGACTTCAAATTTGTTTCAAAATGAGAAAAATTGACGGAATATTACTAGGTCCGTAAGAGTTTTAGCTTACCAATTGCGTTTTCAACTATTTCGGTAGAGTCAAATTTGACCAAACGGTTGGTTTTTTTTTTCTATTTATCGTGATTTATATGCAAATATTTCGAAAACAGAGAAAAGCTACAACCTTCAATCATTTTTAGTTGTATTCTACATGAAATTGCGCACATTTTCATATATGAAACTTTATGTAACAGCTAATTTTAAATGGTGCAAACATTTCGACAATCGCACAAAAAAAATTCTGATTTTTTCGGAAGAGTTACCGCGCGAACGTAATTTTTTTTTTTTCATAAATTCACCATAAATCGAAATATTGTGCTAGAGACTTCCAAGTCGTTGCAAAATGAAGGTAAATGATTGAATATTACTAGAATATAGAGTTTTAGCTTACAATTGCGTTTTTCGACCATTTCGGTAGAGTCAAAGCTGACCGAAAGTTAAAATTTTGCACTTAACGTTATTTATATGAAAATATTTCAAAACTGATAAAAGCTACAACCATGGTTTTTTTTGTTGTATTGTGCATGAAATTGCGCACATTTCCATATATAAAACTTTATGTAACGGCAAATTTAAAAAAAAAAAAAAAAAAAAAAAAACAAACAAAAAAAAAAAAAAAACAAGGGGTGCAAACATTAGAGGACCAATCGCTCCAGAAAAAAATGTATAGGAAGGTTAGTTTCGCACGAACGTAAGGAAAAAAAAAGTTTTTTCATAAATTCACCATAAATCGAAATATTGTGCTAGAGACGTCCAATTTGTTGCAAAATGAAGGCAAATGATTGAATATTACTATAATATAAGAATTTTAGCTTACAATTGCGTTTCTCGACCATTCTGTAGAGTCAAAGTTGACCAAAGGTTGAAATTTTTGCACTTATCGTTATTTATATGAAAATATTTCAAAATCGATAAAAGCTACAATCATTGAGTATTTTTTAGTTGTATTGTGCATGAAATTGCGCACATTTTCATATATAATACTTCATGTAAAGAATAATTTAAAATGGTGCAATAATTATGTCAAAGTGACGAAATAATTTCCGAGATGTGTCACTGTACTTTTTAGTGCGATAAGAAAGAAATTCGCGCTTGCGCGCCTGCGTAGCGATTGTAAACAAAACACGCCTTGATCCGTGAACTCCCAGCATCCCCCAAGGCGCGTGATACAAAAGTTTTCGGCTGGTAGGCCTATAAGTATTTTTCCGCGAATTTTTAAAAAACTTTTTGAGCCGACGTATGATACGTACCAATCGGCATACGGGAGACATTTTGACTCGACGTTTAATACGTCCAATCGGCGTAAGAGTGGGTTAAAATGAATAGCAATAATAGTATACTTAATTCTATCATGTATAATACTGTCAGCTTATTGTTTTAAGGCAACATATACTATTAACCCTCTTACGCCGGAGCCTAAAAATCAAAACGTCTCCCGTATGCCGGGAATGGTTTTGGAGTGAGCGTGGAGCGTTGGAAGTGGAAAAAAAATAATTTTTTCAAAAAGTTACAGCGCGCGTACTTTTAAAGATTAAGAGTTCATTTTTGGCTCCTTTTTTTGTCATTGCCTGAAGTTTAGAATGCAACCATCAGAAATGAAAAATAATATCATTATCATATGTAAATAATGCGATATATGGTAGCGAAAAAAAAAAATTCATACATAATTGTATTCAAATCACGCTGTGCAGAAAACGGTCAAAGCTAACCAGTTACTTTTTTTTGCGTTGTATTGTACACTAAATTGCAATCATTTTGATATATAATACATTGTAAAACAATAAAAGCAACACCGGAAAAATATTATCACAAAATGATGTACGAATTCGTAACGCGCGGACGCAAATAAATATTTTTTTGCAAAAATTCACCGTAATTCTAAATAATGTTCTAGAGACTTGCCAATTTGTTTCAAAATTAAGACAAATGATTGAATATTACGATACTGTAAGAGTTTTAGATTAGAATTGCAGATTTCGACCATTCGGACGAGTTAAATTTGACCGAATGTCGAAATTTTAATATATATATTTTTTTCATATGCACATATTTCGAAGATGGAAAAAGCTACAACAACCTTCAAATTATTTTTATTGTATTCTTCATGAATTTGCGAACATTTTGATATATGAAACTCTATAAAAGGCTAATATGAAAAGGAGCAAATATTAGGATAATGCCATGTACGTATTTCGGAGACTTGCGGCCGCGAATCGGCGCGCGGAGTGAAGGTAAATATATTTTTCAAAATTCACCATAAATCACAATATTGTTTTAGAGACTTCAAATTTGTTTCAAATGAAGAAAAATGACGGAATATTACTAGGCCGTAAGAGTTTTAGCTTACAATTGCGTTTTTCAACTATTACGGTAGAGTCAAATTTGACCGAACGTGGTTTTTTTTTCTATTTATCGTGATTTATATGCAAATATTTCGAAAAAAGAGAAAAGCTACAACCTTCAATCATTTTTAGTTGTATTCTACATGAAATTGCGCACATTTTCATATAAAACTTTATGTAACAGCTAATTTTAAATGGTGCAAACATTTCGACAATCGCACAAAAAAATTCTGATTTTTTCGGAAGAGTTACCGCGCGAACGTAATTTTTTTTTTTCATAAATTCACCATAAATCGAAATATTGTGCTAGAGACTTCCAAGTCGTTGCAAAATGAAGGTAAATGATTGAATATTACTAGAATATAAGAGTTTTAGCTTACAATTGCGTTTTTCGACCATTTCGGTAGAGTCAAAGCTGACCGAAAGTTGAAATTTTTGCACTTAACGTTATTTATATGAAATAATTCAAAACTGATAAAAGCTACAACCATGGGTTGTTTTTTTTGTATTGTGCATGAAA
>NC_061098.1:38743062-38750562 GCF_015104395.2 Macrobrachium nipponense | reverse complement strand
AGGGCCTAGAGCTGAAGGATTCGTCACTGCCATGGCAATGGCAGAAACAGGAGCTTTCTTGTAGCATCCCGCCCAAGCAGCAGTGTGCCCAGGCACTTTGCATGAGTCACAGAAACTCTTGCTAAAATCAGGCTTGGGCCAGTTGTTTCGGTTCCAATGGCCGTTATTCTTATTATTATGATGATAGGGAGTTCCATTCTGAGGAGTAGTAGGAGCTGGCTGAGGAGGATCTGCTTTTTTTTTGAGAGGCACTGCTCCGTGGTGGGGCCCTTGTTTATTGCAATGCCCACACAAGTTTCATGGAGGTCAATTGGGGCACTGAGTAGGCTGAGAGGTGGCAGTTGGAGTGAGAGAGAGACCAGGGCAAATTTTCTTCTTCAAAGAACTCTGCAGCAGATGGTGGGTGTCGTAGGGGTCTGCCTGTCTACAGCATTCCAAAATAGTTTTAGGAGCCTTGTCCACAAAGTGGGTGGCAAGATCAGGGGGAGCATAATACAGGAAGTCCTCCAATTGAAAGATTTCTAAGACCTCCTCAACAGATGTAGCGTTGGAGGCCTTCATCCACCTATGGAGTGCTGGTGTCTTCTTGGCTACCCACTCTGTCCTTGTCTGGTTAGCCTCCTTAGGCATGCTTCTCCACTTCTGCCTCCACCAGTCTGGGGTGAGCTCATAAGCCCAAAGGTTTGCCTTTCAGACGAGGGTGAGGTTTTGTCGATCATTCAGGGGGAGGGCTTTGAATGCAGTACACCCTTTGCCAGTGAGATACTTGCCAAGGAGGAAGGCCACTTCTTGAGGGGTTGCATTGAAGTTCTCAAACACCTGCTTGCCATGATCGAACTAGGTGTCGGGTTTGCTATCATCTGGACTACCTTAGCCAGTTGATGGGCTCTTTCTTTCTCCCTTTTGGCTGCCTAAAATGCTTTCTAAGCGGCTTCTCTCTCAACAGCTTCTCTTTTCTCTTGTGCTTCTCTCTCAGCTGTCTCTCTTTTCTCTTGTGCTTCTGTCTCCTTCTCCCTTTCAGCTGCCTGGAATGCTCTCTCTGTAGCTTTTGTCATTTTATCGTTCACCTAATTTATCAGTTTTACGCCCTCCAGCACCATGGCTCTTCCTTCTTCGGTGAAGGCTTGACCTCCTCCAGTGCTGCGATATTGGCCATCTTCTCAGAAGTAAAACGTTAGTAGTCTAGCCTGAGAGTAATAGGATGGAAGGCAGTCGCAAAACTGCAAATGTCGCCAGGGGTATGTGGAATTCTCAATGCTATACCAGGGAAATGATAAGTATCCCTATGGCTGGAATAATTGCAGAAGCAGACAAGATGACAGCCAAAGGCTAAAGATATCTTCCACGTAGTGTGCGAAAATCTTGAGCAGGGGATGTGGGAAATAACAGTAAAACAAATTGTAAATGCCTCACACAATTAGCATGGGGATGGCAGTCTAATAGTATGAATGAAATTCACCCCGGTGTGGAAAACTCCCGCTGGCGACAGGGAAATGCTAGTCAAACCAATTGTAAATGCTTCACGCAAGGGACGTGGGAACTGGTAGCCTAATAGAATGTAAATGCAAGCGAAGTGGAAACGCAAAATCCGGCTGTAAATCAAGTTAGATCCTGGTAAATAACAGCTCAACTAAGCATTAGCAGTCATGTAAATGAATACTATGTACGGACGGACAGCTCAATGCCAATATTTTAGGGAAATCGCAGTAAAAATCTCAGTTACTACTGGTGCATAGTGCTGTGGAAAACTTTATGCCAATAATTAGTGAAAATCGGTGTAAAAATCTCTGTAATATATAGTTACTACTGGTGTGTAGTACGGCGGAAATCTCTCAGTGCTGATAGTAAATTTAGCAATAAATTTCGTAAACACGGAATCCTCAACGTGAATACTGGTTGTAATGGGATCTGTAAATGCCAGTTCAACTGGATTGTAAATTACATAAAGCAAATTTCCAGATACTCACAGAAAACTCAACGTGAAAAGACGTGGTAAATGCAGTTGATAAAATAAAAATGTATATATGGGGTTCTTATCATCTCCAGGATGAGACAAAAGGGGGGATGAAAGAGAAAAAGATCATTTTTTACCAACTCAAATCTTTGGTCTGTCTTACCCTTTCAGTGCTAGTTTGTAAAGCTCATAAGTCTTATTTTAAGCTAGCGTCATAAACCATAATGATAGAGGGAAGAGGAAGAACCAAAATAAAATTTTCTCACCACTGCAGCGGCACCAACTTCACAGAATTTCCATTATACCATACCATTTTTGACAAACCTATTTTCCCCTTCAAAACTAAGACCTACCAATTCTAACTCTCAAATTTAAATTCCTGGAGAATTTGGCTTTCACACAGGCTGCCAGACGGATGGAAGGGGGATTGAAGTAGGTACCTTTGTGTTTACAAATTTACAAAGACAGTAAATTATTTATCTGTTTTGATGATCTCTCTTTACACAGAATGGAATCGCTGACTTGATTTTCCTTGTAGATTATTCTAACGATAAATGAATTTACAGTAATTTTTTTTCCGTTTAAGTTATTTGCTCTCCTTTTCTTTTTTCGTAAAAGGAGGACAATACAATAAGATTCGATTGGACACATTGCCAGGGATTTCTACAGTTCCTGTCCTTATATGTACAAGGATTTTAATTTATCTATCCTGCCTAAACACGCAAAAGAGAAAGAGAGAGAGAGAGAGAGGAGGGATAATGCGCCCGGGCAACAATGAAACAGAGCGGATTCTTTTTTTTCAAAAGCCTAGCTACGGAATCTCTTTACGGCACGAGATTCGACGATTTACACTTGCAATTCACGAAATATGACACTAATATGCTTCATGCAATAGCATATAAAAAAAGAAGCTCAGGTTAAATTTCTCTCTCTCTAGGTTATTAGCATGCACATAGTTCTAAAACATATTTTGGCTGAAGAGTTTGAGAGAGGTCTGTGTCAAGGGAGTTCAGATTCATTTAGAGGAACTGAAAACTGACTTTGAAAGAGGCGACAGTGTCAAGACAGAGTAAAGAAGGACTGCTCCACTAGAAAGTTTTCTCTACGAAATCCAGAGAAACTCATAAAAATAGATAATCTGATTTTGACAAAAACGAAAGTGTAGTCAGTGGTGTTGACATTAGTTGAAACGGCAGCGTAGAGTCACGTAACTGCGTGAATAGTAGCAGGTCTGGTGGTGTCAGTAGACGGAGAGAAAATTGGCTTAACAGGAAGGGACAGACAAAAGTAAACAGCTGTGCTATGAATAATTGCCTATAAAAGAATAAGGAGCCCTTTAATGTTGTTTCTGTGGCGAAGGCACCAAAGAAAGTGGTGGATAAAGAAAAAAAAGTAACTAGAATTGCTAGATATACATCAAAAGTGTCTATTTTAACTGAAGGTACCGAACGAACAGGACCCAGTATCAAGATTCTATGTGCCTCTGATACAGCACAATCTTGATTTTAAGAAAGTCTGTCTCATTGGTCTTACTTTTCAAATAATGATTTTGCTGTTTTGGGGAGGATTTCCAAATACGATTGCATCCTCTCTCTCTCTCTCTCTCTCTCTCTCTCTCTCTCTCTCTCTCTCGTCCATGTATTTGGAAACTGATTATTACGAGGGTTCGGTAAACAGCTGATTGTTTATTAAGAATTTACTGTTAGGTTTTGGGACTCAGCTGTAATTAACCTGTAATTTACCTTAGAACTCTATTGTACTGTAAGGGACCCTGTTGGGACTACGGGGTTTTGGGTGGACTCGAAAACGTGTGTTCCTTGAACCGTCTGTCTTCTTCCGCTAATCACTAGGGTACAGATCTACCCACCAACCACAAAACTTTGTCCAACGAGGAGCTGTATGCACTACTATCACAAGAAATAAAGAGCGAACTCTGCATAATAATGGGAGATTTTCAATGCAGCAGTACACTGGGAACACTATGACCTCCTCATCAAACTTAGAAGGAAAGAGACTTTTAGAATTTGTTAAAAATTAAATCCTCCACTGATGGGTTGAACACAAAGCAACTAGAGAAAACAACATACTAGGTATCGTCCTATCAACAGAAGATAACCTACTGTCTGGCCTTTCAGTAGGTGCAAGTCTAAGCAAAAGTGACCATAACATTATAACATTTCATATCAATATTCACCATAATAAAATGAAGAAGATACTAAAGGGATTAGACTAACGTTGAGGAGACGTAAAAAACTAAAGGAGTATCTTAAAAATATAGAGCACGACAAGAACACAGACACAGATAAGTAGTGCTAGGAAACCTTTCTAGTAGAATACACAGCAAAACTGCTCATAGGTATACCATTTAAAGAAATACTAACAAATGGCAACCAAGTCCAGCCAAAGTGGTTCAACAGAGAAGTTAAAAATAAAATAAGAGAAAGAGACAGATTGCACAAGTCACTGAATCCACTACCAACACTAAAAGAAGCAAGCACGCATAAATAAGAAATGTCAAGATAAATGAGGATAAAAGAGTTGCATCAGTTTCTAAAGAAAACCCCAAAGAATTTTTAGTGCATGTTAATAATAGGAAACCAATAACAATTAGTATATGTCCCTTAAGAGACAGTAGATGAAACCTAGTGAACTCAGACTTGGAAAAAGCAGTTTATGAACCAGCCATTAAATATAAAGGTGCCGAACTTGACAAAAATAATATTTTTCAGGAGACGTTAAAAGCAAAATAGAAAACATAAACAAAAAGTTCAAATCTCCTGGCACACAAGGATTCATTTCAAGAGAAATTAAAGAGTTCGACGAGGAAATAATTCCTCACCTAAATAAACTACAGAAAAACTGCAGAACAACAAAAGATACCAAGAGGATGGAAACTATTAATGTGCTCCCAGTTTACAAAAAAGAGAAGAAGCAGGAAATTATAGACCAATCTGTCTAATGTCAGTCCCTTGTAAGATTTTCGAGTCCATAATTACAGATCAAATTGTGGATAACACTGATAGAAACAACTTGTTAAACAGCCAACACGGCTTCAAACAAAGCAGATCCTGCCAATCAAACCTCTAGCAGATTTTCATAACTTGCTTGGTATTTACGACTGTAGTAGAGCAATAGATATAGTCTACTTAGATATCCACAAATAGTCTACATGGATATCCAAAAATCTTTTGACAAAGTTCACACATGAAACTAATGGCAAAAGTTAGAGTTTTAGGAACTGTGGGAGAAGTAGCAGACAGGATCGAAGACTGGCTAACTAATAGAAAGCAGAAAGTCGTAATTAATTACGAAGAATCAGAATGGGCAGATGTGACAGGCAAAGTTCCTCAAGGTTCTGTCATTGGCCCGCTCTTGTTTTTCATTACACCAATGTCACTAATGCAGGCTTAACCAGCAGGATAGCCAAATTTACAGATGACACCAACTAGATGTTTAAATGCAGTAGAAATGATTTGGAAGGGAAAATAGGAGAGTGGTCGAAAGATCGCAAATGTCTTTAACCTGGATAAGTGTAAAGTGTTACAGATAGGAGCAAACAACCCTCGTGTAAACTACATGCTGTTTGGGAATGACATAAATAGCGTAGCGTAGAACAAGAGGAGGACCTGCTTACAAGTAGTCACAGAAACTAGTGAGTGGTATACATAAAAAGGCTTAAACACAGAAACTAGGAACGGTGCTGCAGCTCTACACATCAATAGTTAGACAACATCTTGAATATGCAGTACAGTTTTGGTCACCAACACTAATAAAGGACATAAATAGATTAGAAGGGGTAAAGCAACAGCCACAAAGTTAATTCCATCCATCAGGCTAATAGGTTACTGAAGACGACGAGAGAGCCTGAACATGTGCGACTTAGAAACACGGCGATTGCGACGACAACATATAGAGACAATCAAAATACTGAAAGAAATAACAAAAGTAGACAGTAACCTCTTCACATTAAACGAAAACCACCGGCAAAAAAATAAATCTATGGAAACTAGAACTGAAGAGATACTGCACATTCTATTGTGGGAACTTCTTCACATGCAAGATATGTGACATATGGAATAAACTGATACCAGAAGTTGAAAACAGCAACAGTGTGGAAAAAGAAAGCAAGACAAAAATCATCAGGGCACTGTGGAATGAATGGTAAAATTTCCTCATAGATATAATTATGCACATGATGTCTCTCTGGATGGTCTATAAATCTTTCATACATCCTAATCCTGGTAACTCCTTGTAACTCTCTCTCTCTCTCCTTAATATATATATATATATATATATATATATATATATATATATATATATGTATATATATATATATATATATATATATATATATATATATATATATATATATATATATATGAACAGCTTTGAAATTACATTTTGTCCTTCTTTCATACAAAGAGAGTGAGAGAGAGAGAGAGAGAGAGAGAGAGAGAGAGAGAGAGAGAGAGAGAGAGGAGGAGGAGGGGGGGGGGGGGGAGAGAGCGAGAGACTTCTTACCTTTAATCCTTAACAACAACACTGTATTTCCTTGTTTCTAAATGTTTCACTGTTTCCCACTTTTCTCTTTTTTCTCTTCTACTTTTCCACAGAGAGAGACAAAGAAAGAGAAGACACTTCCTACATTTATCCTTTTCCCTTTCCTACTATTTGATTTTCTATCCTTTATCCAGTTCTACTTTTTGTCAAAGAGAGAGAGAGAGAGAGAGAGAGAGAGAGAGAGAGAGAGAGATACTTCCAGCCTTCCAATCACACCCATAAACTATCATTTTCTCCTTATCATTTCTCTCTTTTTTACAGAGAGAGAGAGAGAGAGAGAGAGAGAGAGAGAGAGAGCAAATCTCTCTTCCCCTTCTCTCTTTAAATCTCCCATGTGTCTGCTTCCTTCCCTTTCTCCAGTCTCCTCCATTAATCTCTTCCCCTCCTCCAGTTCCTCAAATTCTCTGGTTCATCTTCTTACTGATGTCATCATTAGTAGTCAAGTTAAAATTGATATCAACTCTACTTTCATTGCTGATGTTTCTTTCATTATATTTTCTGCCCTTAACTGCTATCATTCCTTTCTTCTTCTCAGGTTGTCTCTTCGTGAAGTCTTTTGCAAGAGGAAATATGGACGCACAAGCATAGACTCTCTATCTCTTAGCCTCCCAGTGTTTATATTTTGAGAGCATGGCTTCCTCAGGATCAACTTTCTCTCAAGAAGTTTTGACATGTTTGAGGTTTTATCATTTTGTGACACACTGGGGGAAGGAAGAAGTTTATGAAATATACAACATGAACTTTCTCCACGGACAAAACAAGAGTATCCACGAGATTCTCATAGAAAACCAGGTTCCACTTGGAAAGAAAAGCCCTGGAAATCGACAATATATAAGAAATAAAACTCCAAAAGATTTGGACATCACGGTCATGAACAAAATCTGCCAGGCTCTTTGGCAAAGAAGGGTGAAGGATCCTGGTGACGATCTCAAAGGATTAGTGAGAAAAATAAAAAATGAGAGGAACTTTGTTAGCCATGAAGCCCC
>NC_061098.1:38728423-38737562 GCF_015104395.2 Macrobrachium nipponense | reverse complement strand
TTATCATAAACTCCATTTGTGCCTTTCTGTTGAACTAATCATTGAATACTGACTTTGACTTTCTTCTGCTGCATTTTACATGTTTCCTTGTTTGTAGATGCAGAATACGTATGCATTAAGTATTAAAAGTAGTAGTAGCATTCTAAGCATTACCATAAGGCAGATCACAAAAGATAATAAAGTTTACATTATATTTGCATTATCCAAAAACTAATACTTTTCCATTTCCAGTATGACACCTTGTTACCAAAGCTACGTAATAATGGATAACAAAGCTAATAAAACATCCAATGCAATCATTCGGTGTATTTGCAAAGATTAAACATTCACCAAACTATAAACAAAGCATCCTTGGCATTTCAGTATTCGCAGATATGTAGATAGATAGATAGACAGAAGTCTCTTGACTGTAATATTATAGTTACAAAGAATGCAACAGGTTCTCAAATATGGTCCAGGAAAAGGACATAATAAAAGGTAAACAAATAAATCTCTGGTGGCATAAAAATATGTGAAAGAACAATAAAGAAAAACTACATAACATTTCCAACATTGTAACTTTTACAAGTGGAACTTTAAATGCAGCTAAATACAGAAGCCTTTGGTGATATACATTCGGCAGAACATTAGTGAATGACTCATTCCACTTTCTTCACCTGCAAAACAACATCAAGAACGCAGACTCACATAACATATTATTCCAGGGAACAAAAAAACAAACTATTTGATTGGATTGATAACATCCAGAAAAAAATCAGACAAATGCTTTTTAGCAGTTCCCAGTCATTTTTCCTCAACTCTATATGCAGATAGAGTTCAAAGTATCATCTGACATATGACGATGATCTGAAAATGGCCACAAGAGCAGATCGTGCAGTGAAGGGGTAGATTTGCTTTTGATGAGCCCCCCCCCCCCCCCCCCCCCCCCCCCCCCCCCCCCCCCACCCCCCCCCCCCCCCCCCCCCCCCCTCTCTCTCTCTCTCTCTCTCTCTCTCTCTCTCTCTCTCTCTCTCTCTCTCTAACAAAGAATAATGAACTCAAGAAATGAAAAAAGATTTGGCATGAAAGAAAGAGAGACATCATTTGCACTTTCATGAGAAACAGCAGCCGGTGTACTTCTTCCTGCGGTGTGACTTCAAGTCTTCTTCTTCTTCTTCTTCTTCTTCTTCTTCTTCTTCTTCTTCTTTACTACGAGGATTATCCGTAACATTACGTATAAGAGGCCAACCGCGTAAATCTCCGAGTCCCTTTTCTCTGCAGAGTTTCTTCAAGTCCTCAACATCATCAAGGTTTGTACCTGACGACGCCGAAATAGTTATTGACCTCAAAGGACGAACAGTTAGGGACTGGAGTAGAGGCTTTATGTCTCGTGCTGAGGAAAGATAAAATGTCAGGCTATAAACACTTACTGCATTTGACCTGCACCCACTCTGTTCAACACTCTCACTTAGACACACAAGCACATGTATATACGTATATATATATATATATTGTACGGAAATTTAGAAATTGTCTTCTAAAATAAAATTTAGTATATACTCTAGTCGCTAGAGGGCAGGGTATTATGGAATCCTTGGAATATAAAATAAAATTTAGTATATAACTCTAGTCGCTAGAGGGCAGGGCATTTTAGAATCATTGGAATTTTGTTATTTCTGGATTCCTTGGGTTTTCTTTATTCAAAAGTTTACTTCGTGTGGTGGTTTTTCTACTTCAACCAGTCTGCTTTTGAGCAATACAACAAACGTAAGAATTGTAAAATCAACCATCAGTGCAGTGAAAAAAATTTGTTTTAACATTAATTATAGCTTAAAGTGCCACAGTTGGGTAATTGCTTCTTTTTCGTGTCTTTTCAGCCGTATTGACAGGTGTGGGACCCTAGTCAAGCGAGGTTTTGATTCTCATGTAAATTATTCACGCCCAAGTCATGCTGAAAATAATGGACAGTGCTTAGACTGATATTTGGACAGTGCTCAAAAGGATAGTTGAAATATCATAACGTTCATTGAAGCCCAGCTACGTCGTACATTCTCATCCTGGATAGGTTATTCCTCTCCTGGTAAATGTTCAGTGTTCTTGATCTTCAGCTTTACCTTCAAGAATAGATTCCATTCACCATTCTCCTATCATACTGCAAGAGCGGCTCAATTTTCAAATAATTTGAAGATCCCTGCTTGGAACACCGGCAACGAATGAACTGCTTGTCTCTTATACACCATTTAATGCCTAAGTTGAGTATAGTATGTATGTAATTGATAATTATATATAATTAATTTTTATATGTTGGCTTTTTATCCCATTCATTGTTTTCTTCTATGTTTGCCATTTATTGTGATCCCTTCTTCCTGTCGAACCTCAGATTTCTAGCTTTCTCTCTCCCTACATATTCCCTTCTCCCTTACATTTGGTGCCCAGACCCGGGATTCCACATGTTGGCATTCATGGGGAAAACATTGTTTGGCATAAATAAGACTGAAATAGAATGTATATTATCCAATTTGGGCACTTAAGTTTAGCACTTATTTTTGGTTATGATTTGGAAGTTGTTTGTGTGTTCTCACGAGTATAGGTACTTGTGAAGTGGAATAGGCTTTCAGAGTTCTGGCGGGTTCACGTATCCCAGGTTCCCTAGTACTAGTGCTGTTTGCCGAGGATTTCCTGTTAGGTTAGGTAAGATATACCCCTTACCTGAGTGAGGTTAGTGGAGCTGTTTTAGTCAATTACAGGATAGATACTGTTAGATATTTTCTTGTATTTGTCTTGGTGTAAGCTAATCCCTCGAAGCTTTAAACTGTGGATAAGAATGAACTTATCTTTTACTGAATTTAGGTGGTAGTTCTATCTGAATAATCAGTGCTTTAGTGTAGATGAGTGAATAGATTGAGATTTGGCGTGAGTCTTAATTATATTCTTAATATTTTTTTTCTTTTTTTTTTTTTTTTTATTATACAATTTTTTTTTTTTTTTTTTTTCACCATTATTTAACATGGCTAGTTCCTGAGTGAGTAACTTTTGAGTTTTGGATTAATATAGGTAAAGAGTTACAGTTGAGTGGCCAGGAATTAATGAATTTTGCTGATACCAAATTTAAGGAAAGACTGAGCATAGAAATAAAAGGATAGAACGAGAAGAGAGGAAAAAAAGAAAAGGGAGAAACGTAAAGAAAAAAAAAAAAAAAAGGGAGGATAGATTATTAGATAGAAACAGTAAGAAAGAAGAGGAGGACAGGAAACTAGAATTGAAAGACTTGAATTAGAAAATAAAAAGTTAAATTAAGTAGCCTCCATAGTGTTAGTCCACAGTCTATTAATGCTCAGGATAGTTTCTCCGTTGCTATTCCTAAATTGAAACTGTATGAAAGTGGTGAAGACATTACAGCTTATCTGATAAGGTTTGAAAATTTAGCAAAGCTGAGTGGATGGCCTAAGGAATTATGGGCACCTAGGTTAGCTCTTTTATTTTCGGGTGATGCACTTAATGTTTACTCTACTCTACCTGATGAAGTTTGCAAGGATTATGATAAATTAAAAGATGCTATTTTGAAAGCATTTCGTAAAACTACAGAACAGTATCGTAGAGAATTTAGGTATGCTAAATTTAAAGATGAAAATTTTATGCAGTATCTTACTAACCTTTACGCCTCTTTGACTTTTGGATAGATAGTGCTAAAATTGACAAGAATTATGACAGTCTGAGAGATTTCATTGTAACAGACCAATTTATGTCTGCCATTCCTAAATATATTAGGTTATTCCTTATGGAACAAGGTTTTACTAAGGCTACAGAATTGGCAAGAAAGGCTGATTTATATTGTGGAGCTCATGGATTGCTATCCTAACAGAACTAGAGACAAAAATAGCAATAAATCTTCGAGTAAGAAAAGTCCAATTGAACAAAAACCAGAAACTAAAGCTACCTTCATTCAAACTAAAGATAAAATTCAAATGAAGAATCCAATTTGCTTCACTTTGTGGTGACCGTGGACATTATGCTAAAAATTGTCCCAAGTTCTCCCAAAGCAGAGGAGGTAATTAAGAGGTGTTTAACAGGTAATGATCGTAATCTTGGCCCCTTCTGTGCAGGTAAGTTAATGGACTTAATGTTTCTACAATTTTGAGAGATACAGGTTGTACTTGCATCATGGTGTCAGACAAAATTTTTCCAATATCCAACCTGATAAACTACCAAATAAAATGTACAGTTTCTGATTACCTAGGGCGAAAGAATGATTTTCCTGTTACTAGAGCGTTTCTTGATTGTCAATTTTTTAAGGGGTGGACAGATGTAGTAGGTTGCACCTATTGATTGTTGTTCGGTCATGATTGGTAATGTTGAAGGAGCTACTATGCCAGATTCTAAAGATACTTTCCATGCTGTGAGAGAAAAGTTCGATTCAGTATCTGTAGTCACCAGATCTAAGTCTAGTAAGGAATCTAAAAGAATTCCTGTACATCCTTTATTACTACCTGCTGTAAAAGATTAAATGTAATAACAGTGATTTTGTGAAATATCAAGAAGAGTGTGCTACTTTGAAGGATATTAGGGATCATGCTAAGGATGGTACAGTTTTCACTCGTAAAAATCATAAGTACACTTTTGAATATGACCATAAAATTTTATTAAAGAGAATCTTAGACTCGACTAATAGTCAACTTGTGGGCAAGTCTTTTCTAGTCGTACCTAACCAGCTTAGGAATATAGTCTTAGAAGTAGCTCATGAGTCCCCCTTCTCAGGCCATTTTTCTCATAGAAAAACTTATCAGAAAATTTCTTCACTTTACTTCTGGCCAGGCATGACTGTTGACATTTATGACTTTTGTAGGAGTTGTGATGTATGTCAGAGGTTTGCTTCAAAGGGTAGGCTAAAAAAGGCAGAACTAGTTAAAATGCCTGTGATTTCCGTACCTTTTGAGAAAGTAGCAGTGGATATCGTTGGGCCTATAAAGCCAAGAGCATCTTCAGGTTCCTCTTATTTATTAACACTTGTAGATTATGCTACTTCCTTTCCAGAAGCAGTCCCCCTAAAAAATATAACTTCTATAGATGATAGGCAGAGGCACTAGTGACCATCTTCTCTAGGGTAGGAATTCCTAAAGTCATTGTTTCCGACAGAGGGGCTCAATTCACTTCAGACTTGATGGGTAAGGTGTATGAGCTGATTGGTATAAAACCTGTGTTTACCACTCCGTACCATCCGATGGCTAACGGAAAAATAGAGAGACAGCACTCCATCCTAAAATCTATTTTAAAGAAGTTATGCTATCTTAGACCTAAAGAATGGGATAGGTATCTTCCTTGTGCTCTTTTTGCAAAATGAGAGAGATTCCTACAGACACTAGCGGTTTCTCTCCATTTGAACTTTTATATGGCGCCAAGCTAGAGGTCCATTGGGCTATATTGCATGAATTGTGGTCAAATGGAAAGATTCGGATGATACGCAAACTTGCTACCAATTTCTTCTTGATCTTCGTTCGAGACTAGAAGAGACTGCTCAAATTGCAGCAGAAAATACAAAGTTGCTATGAAACAATATAAAACTTACTTTGATGCTCATAGTTCTAATAGATCTTTTGTTACAGGTGATGAAGTTCTAGTAATGCTGCCGGATACGTATAACAAGCTGTTATTAGCTTGGCAAGGTCCTTACAAAGTTCTAAGAAAATTAAATAAAGTAGATTATGTTTTGGATGTTAAAGGAAAAGCTAAAGTTTTCCATGTTAATCTTTTAAAGAAGTATGTTAGAAGATCTATGTTTTGCTTGAATACTTTTGATGGTTTATCATCTAGAGAAGTACTAGAAGAGGTTACTTCATCTAATGTGATGGTTAACTTTTGTATTGTTGAAGATTCTTCTGATACAGAACTACCAACAGTAGGTTCTGAAACTTCTTTAGGTTCTGAAACTTCTAAAGATCTTTACCAACTTGGTGAATCTTTAACTAGTGCAATGATTACAGAATTAAAAGTAATTTTAAGTAAATTTGGAAAGATTTTTTCAGATATCCCTGGCTGTACTTCTACGGTTATGCATACAATTAGACTTAAGACTAATGAACCTCTAAAATCAAGGCTTTACCCTGTTCCTGTCCATTTGAGTAATGAATTTGAATCTGAAGTTGATAATTTACTTAAGCTGGGTATCAATTAAGAACATTCTGATTACCCCTTATTGTAATCCGGTTGTCATGATTAAGAAACCTGATGAGACTTATAGGTTAGCACTAGATTTCCGTGCTTTGAATTCAATAACTGTCTTTGATTGTGAGCCAATGCCACTAATTGATAAAGATTTCTTTAAGTTTACAGATGCCATTTACTTTTCAGAAATAGATATTACCAAAGCTTACTACCAGATTGTTTTGCATCCGAATAGCCGTCAATATACTGCTTTCCAGACCTCTAAAGGATTGATGCAATTCACTAGGATGCCTTTTGGATTATCCACTGCTTGTGCTTCGTATATCAGACTTATGAGAAGAGTTTTGAGGGTGTCCAGGGAATAAGTATATACTTTGATAACATACTTATTTTCTCAAAGGACTGGCCAGAACATCTTCAGATTTTGAATAATGTATTAACTTCACTTGAGATACATGGTTTAACTGCAAAGCCATCGAAATGTCTTTTTGGTTTACCTTCCATAACCTACTTAGGTTTTAAGATTTCTAAGAATTGTATTTATCCAGATCCAGATAAGTGCAGTAAAATCATGGAAATTAATTATCCTAAGTGCAAGAAAGAACTTCAGTCCTTTTTAGGTACTTGCAATTTTTATCAAAGATTTATCCCTAATATTTCATCAATTACTTCTGACCTCTCAAATTTACTAAGAAAACCAGCCCGATAAATTTGAGTTATCTATTGACCTTAAACGGCAGTTTGACACCCTGAAGCATTATTTTGAATCTGATCTAGTTTTAAGATTACCTGACATAACAAAAACTTTTGTTGTTCGCAGTGACGCCTCCCAGAATTGCATTGGAGCTGTTTTACTGCAGTATTGGAATAACGTTCCCCATCCAATAACCTATGCTGGAAGAAAATTAAATAAATCCGAACTAAATTATTCAGTTTATGAAAAGGAATGTTTAAGTTTGGTTTTTTGCCATTAAGAAATTTGAATTATTACCTTGTCGGTAAACAATTCATTGTTGAATGTGACCACAGACCTTTGTCTTACCTTGAACATTTTAAAGGCAAGAATGGGAGATTGTTACGTTGGTCACTATATTTACAGCAATATAAATATACTGTAGTGTATATTAAGGGAATAGAACAATATCTTTGCTGATTTCTTAAGTAGATGCTGGGTATAATGAGAATCTTTAATAGAATTTGAATATAAATATAATTACTTATATTTGTCTTAGTGCGGGGGTATGTAAAGGAAATTTAGAAATTGTCTTCTAAAATAAAATTTAGTATATAACTCTAGTCGCTATAGGGCAGGGTATTATGGAATCCTTGGAATAAATAAAATAAAATTTAGTATATAACTCTAGTAGCAGCTAGAGGGCAGGGCATTTTAGAATCATTGGAATTTTGTTATTTCTGGATTCCTTGGGTTTTCTTTATTCAAAAGTTTACTTCGTGTGGTGGTTTTTCTACTTCAACCAGTCTGCTTTTGAGCAATACAACAAACGTAAGAATTGTAAATCAACCATCAGTGCAGTGAAAAAAAATTTGTTTTAACATTAATTATAGCTTAAAGTGCCACAGTTGGGTAATTGCTTCTTTTTCGTGTCTTTTCAGCCGTATTGACAGGTGTGGGACCCTAGTCAAGCGAGGTTTTGATTCTCATGTAAATTATTCACGCCCAAGTCATGCTGAAAATAATGGACAGTGCTTAGACTGATATTTGGACAGTGCTCAAAAGGATAGTTGAAATATCCTAACGTTTCATTGAAGCCCAGCTACGTCGTACATTCTCCTCCTGGATAGGTTATTCCTCTCCTGGTAAATGTTCAGTGTTCTTGATACTTCAGCTGTTTACCTTCAAGAATAGATTCCATTCACCATTCTCCTATCATACTGCAAGAGCGGCTCAATTTTCAAATAATTTGAAGATCCCTGCTTGGAACACGGCAACGAATGAACTGCTTGTCTCTTATACACCATTTAATGCCTAAGTTGAGTATAGTATGTATGTAATTGATAATTATATATAATTAATTTTTATATGTTGGCTTTTTATCCCATTCATTGTTTTCTTCTATGTTTGCCATTTATTGTGATCCCTTCTTCCTGTCGAACCTCAGACATCATTTGCACTTTCATGAGAAACAGCAGCCGGTGTACTTCTTCCTGCGGTGTGACTTCAAGTCTTCTTCTTCTTCTTCTTCTTCTTCTTCTTCTTCTTCTTCTTCTTCTTCTTTACTACGAGGATTGTTATCCGTAACATTACGTATAAGAGGGGGGCCAAACCGCGTAAATCTCCGAGTCCCTTTTCTCTGCAGAGTTTCTTCAAGTCCTCAACATCATCAAGGTTTGTACCTGACGACGCCGAAATAGTTATTGACCTCAAAGGACGAACAGTTAGGGACTGGATAGAGGCTTTATGTCTCGTGCTGAGGAAAGATAAAAATGTCAGGCTATAAACACTTACTGCATTTGACCTGCACCCACTCTTGTTCAACACTCTCACTTAGACACACAAGCACATGTATATACGTATATATATATATATATATATATATATATATATATATATATATATATATATATATATATATATATATATCTTACCCCCCCTTTTAATAAAAGTACAAAAATTGGAAACCCTTATCTGTTGTCAATGGTGCCCTGTCTGCAACCATGTCATTAGGCTATTAAGACCTTGTAAGTATAAAAATATACTATTTATTACCCAAAGCAGTTGAATATAGAATTAAACCACAAATGATTAACAAGTCATGGTGACAAAAAACCCAAATCCCAAAATGCTCATGAAAGAAAACTAGTAAGTTAAGCATTCCACCCTCCTGACTAAGAATTCACTCCCAGACCCCAAATGTTAATAAGTTCATTAAATTAGTCAGGTTAGAGATTCCCGTCTCTAGTACCATGAAATAGAACCCATCAGTAATAATGATAACAATAAATAAAAGATACACTTCACACATCACTCTTTTCAAAGTAA
>NC_061098.1:38715923-38725923 GCF_015104395.2 Macrobrachium nipponense | reverse complement strand
GCTCATTTCATCCCTTAAATCTGGACACTCAATGTAAAGGAGAATGAACAAGTTAAAGTACAGGGGTGTCTGCAGGATGGCATTAGTGCCAGTGTTCATTTCTTTTATTTTCTGTAGCACCTCTTTCTTCATTTGCTCCTGGTGGGTAACATCATCTTTCAGCAGGTGGCCAATGAGTTTTTCTGTGAGCAATTTCATATCCTCTTCCCGTAGACCTGAAACTTTGAAGTTGATTCTGGAACGCTTTATTTCATTCACAATTTTTGTTAATCCCTCTGTATTCCCCGGACGTGTTGTGACAACAAACTTGATTTTATTTGAATTAAGTGCTAATATATTTAGGAAGAGTTTTCTAGAATTCTCATTGGCCTCATCATAGCCATCACATAAGACCAAGCACATTGATCCTAGGACAACTGATTTGCCAAGATCAAAAGGAAATTGAGCAACAGCCTTTGGAATCAAACTTTTGAGGAAGTCATCAAAGTTGTCATAATCATGATTTCTGAACTGCATATAGAGCAGAGTAGGAAGGAGAGTTCTGGAATATCAGTTGTCTTCTTGCACCATCCCTCTGCATAGGAACAAAGAATTGTGGTCTTTCCAGAACCTGCATTACCAGATATAATCACAACTTCGGGGTTTTTTCCCATTGGATCTTTAATGTTGAAGATTTCTTGTTGATTTACGATGGTAATTTTATTGTCATTGAGACTTTTATTTAACGCCTGATCATCCTGCACTTTTAAACAGACCATGATGTTACATGGATCCGTAAGCCCATACTGAGCGAGCCAGTCGTAGGGCAAAATCTGACAGAGGCGTTCATGAAGAGACAGGAGTTCTAGCTCAGAGGATTTTTGTATCATTTCAGAAAGCTTACTTCCAAACTCTTCTATTTCTTGTTTAGCCTTTGTAAACCCTGTTGATTGAGGGATCGTGTTTCTCACAGATCTTTTCTTGGGTCTTTGGATGAGCATCTTGGATCTCTGCTTTGAGCTGGTCAATGTCAGCACCATCAAATGGAAAGAGAGACTTAGTTTTCTCAAGAGTTACCTCGAGCGTTGCTTGAAAGTCTCTGAGTTTACTTTCCAAATCAGTGCCTGACATATTAGGGGCTTCATGGCTAACAAAGTTCCTCTCATTTTTTATTTTTCTCACTAATCCTTTGAGATCGTCACCAGGATCCTTCACCCTTCTTTGCCAAAGAGCCTGGCAGATTTTGTTCATGACCGTGATGTCCAAATCTTTTGGAGTTTTATTTCTTATACATTGTCGATTTCCAGGGGACTGAAAGGGCTTTTCTTTCCAAGTGGAACCTGGTTTTCTATGAGAATCTCGTGGATACTCTTGTTTTGTCCGTGGAGAAAGTTCATGTTGTATATTTCATAAACTTCTTCCTTCCCCCAGTGTGTCACAAAATGATAAAACCTCAAACATGTCAAAACTTCTTGAGAGAAAGTTGATCCTGAGGAAGCCATGCTCTCAAAATATAAACACTGGAGGCTAAGAGATAGAGAGTCTATGCTTGTGCGTCCATATTTCCTCTGCAAAAGACTTCACGAAGAGACAACCTGAGAAGAAGAAAGGAATGATAGCAGTTAAGGGCAGAAAATATATGAAAGAAACATCAGCAATGAAAGTAGAGTTGATATCCAATTTTAACTTGACTTACTAATGAATGACATCAGTAAGAAGATGAACCAGAGAATTTGAGGAACTGGAGGAGGGGAAGAGATTAATGGAGGAGACTGGGAGAAAGGGAAGGAAGCAGACCCATGGGAGATTTAAAGAGAGAAGGGGAAGAGAGATTTGCTCTCTCTCTCTCTCTCTCTCTCTCTCTCTCTCTCTCTCTCTCTCTGTAAAAAAGAGAGAAATGATAAGGAGAAAATGATAGTTTATGTATGTGATTGGAAGGCTGGAAGTATCTCTCTCTCTCTCTCTCTCTCTCTCTCTCTCTCTCTCTCTCTCTCTCTTTGACAAAAAGTAGCACCGGATAAAGGATAGAAAATCAAAAATTAAAAAGTAGGGAAAGGGAAAAGGATAAATGTAGGAAGTGTCTTCTCTTTCTTTGTCTCTCTCTGTGGAAAAGTAGAAGAGAAAAAAAGAGAAAAGTGGGAAACAGTGAAACATTTAGAACAAGGAAACAGTGTTGTTGTTAAGGATTAAAGGTAAGAAGTCTCTCGCTCTCTCCCCCCCCCTCCTCCTCCTCTCTCTCTCTCTCTCTCTCTCTCTCACTCTCTTTGTATGAAAGAAGGACAAAATGTAATTTCAAAGCTGTTCATATATATATATATATATATATATATATATATATATATATATATATATATATATATATATATATATATATATTATTAAGGAGAGAGAGAGAGAGTTTACAAGGAGTTACCAGGATTAGGATTAGGAGTATGAAAGATTTATAGACCATCCAGAGAGACATCATGTGCATAATTATATCTATGAGGAAATTTTACCATTCATTCACAGTGGCCCTGATGATTTTGTCTTGCTTTCTTTTTCCACACTGTTGCTGTTTTCAACTTCTGGTATCAGTTTATTCCATATGTCACATATCTTGCATGTGAAGAAGTTCCCACAATAGAATAATGTGCAGTATCTCTTTAGTTCTAGTTTCCATATATTATTTTTTGCCTGGTTTTCGTTTAATGTGAAGAGGTTACTGTCTACTTTTGTTATTTCTTTCAGTATTTTGATTGTCTCTATATGTTGTCGTCGCAATCGCCGTGTTTCTAAGTCGCACATGTTCAGGCTCTCTCGTCGTCTTCAGTAACCTATTAGCCTGATGGATGGAATTAACTTTGTGGCTGTTGCTTTTACCCCTTCTAATCTATTTATGTTCCTTTATTAGTGTTGGTGACCAAAAACTGTACTGCATATTCAAGATGTTGTCTAACTATTGATGTGTAGAGCTGCAGCACCGTTCCTAGTTTCTGTGTTTAAGCCTTTTTATGTATACCACTCACTAGTTTCTGTGACTACTTGTAAGCAGGTCCTCCTCTTGTTCTACGCTACGCTATTTATGTCATTCCCAAACAGCATGTAGTTTACACGAGGGTTGTTTGCTCCTATCTGTAACACTTTACACTTATCCAGGTTAAAGACATTTGCCATCTTTTCGACCACTCTCCTATTTTCCTTAAATCATTTCTACTGCATTTACATCTAGTTTGGTGTCAATCTGCAAATCTGCTATCCTGCTAGTTAAGCCTGCATTAGTGACATTGGTGTAATGAAAAAACAAGAGCGGGCCAATGACAGAACCTTGAGGAACTTTGCCTGTCACATCTGCCCATTCTGATTCTTCGTAATTAATTACGACTTTCTGCTTTCTATTAGTTAGCCAGTCTTCGATCCTGTCTGCTACTTCTCCCACAGTTCCTAAAACTCTTAACTTTTGCCATTAGTTTCATGTGTGAACTTTGTCAAAAGATTTTTCTTTTTGGATATCCATGTAGACTATTTGTGGATATCTAAGTAGACTATATTGCTTTATTGCTACTACAGTCGTAAATACCAAGCAAGTTATGAAAATCTGCTAGAGGTTTGATTGGCAGGATCTGCTTTGTTTGAAGCCGTGTTGGCTGTTTAACAAGTTGTTTCTATCAGTGTTATCCACAATTTGATCTGTAATTATGGACTCGAAAATCTTACAAGGGACTGACATTAGACAGATTGGTCTATAATTTCCTGCTTCTTCTCTTTTTTGTAAACTGGGAGCACATTAATAGTTTCCATCCTCTTGGTATCTTTTGTTGTTCTGCAGTTTTTCTGTAGTTTATTTAGGTGAGGAATTATTTCCTCGTCGAACTCTTTAATTTCTCTTGAATGAATCCTTTGTGTGCCAGGAGATTTGAACTTGTTTATTGTTTCTATTTTGCTTTTAACGTCTCCTGAAAATATTATTTTTGTCAAGTTCGGCACCTTTATATTTAATGGCTGGTTCATAAACTGCTTTTTCCAAGTCTGAGTTCACTAGGTTTCATCTACTGTCTCTTAAGGGACATATACTAATTGTTATTGGTTTCCTATTATTAACATGCACTAAAAATTCTTTGGGGTTTTCTTTAGAAACTGATGCAACTCTTTTATCTCATTATCTTGACATTTCTTATTTATGCGTGCTTGCTTCTTTTAGTGTTGGTAGTGGATTCAGTGACTTGTGCAATCTGTCTCTTTCTCTTATTTTATTTTTAACTTCTCTGTTGAACCACTTTGGCTGACGGTTGCCATTTGTTAGTATTTTCTTTAAATGGTATACCTATGAAGCAGTTTTCTGTGTATTCTACTAGAAAGGTTTCCTAGCACTACTTATCTGTGTCTGTGTTCTTGTCGTGCTCTATATTTTTAAGATACTCCTTTAGTTTTTTACGTCTCCTCAACGGTAGTCTAATCCCTTTAGTATCTTCTTCATTTTATTATGGTGAATATTGATATGGAAATGTTATATGTTTATGGTCACTTTTGCTTAGACTTGCACCTACTGAAAGGCAGACAGTAGGTTATCTTCTGTTGATAGGACGATACCTAGTATTTTTATTGTTTTCTCTAGGTTGCTTTGTGTTTTCAACCCGTCAGTGGAGGATTTAATTTTTAACAAATTCTAAAAGTCTCTTTCCTTCTAAGTTTGATGAGGAGGTCATAGTGTCCCAGTGTACTGCTGCATTGAAATCTCCCATTATTATGCAGAGTTCGCTCTTTATTTCTTGTGATAGTAGTGCATACAGCTCCTCGTTGGACAAAGTTTTGTGGTTGGTGGGTAGATCTGTACCCTAGTGATTAGCGGAAGAAGACAGACGGTTCAAGGAACACACGTTTTCGAGTCCACCCAAAACCCCGTAGTCCCAACAGGGTCCCTTACAGTACAATAGAGTTCTAAGGTAAATTACAGGTTAATTACAGCTGAGTCCCGAAACCTAACAGTAAATTCTTAATAAACAATCAGCTGTTTACCGAACCCTCGTAATAATCAGTTTCCAAATACATGGACGAGAGAGAGAGAGAGAGAGAGAGAGAGAGAGAGAGAGAGAGAGAGAGGATGCAATCGTATTTGGAAATCCTCCCCAAAACAGCAAAATCATTATTTGAAAAGTAAGACCGAGAATGAGAACGGACTTTCTTAAAATCAAGATTGTGCTGTATCAGAGGCACATAGAATCTTGATACTGGGTCCTATTCGTTCGGTACCTTCAGTTAAAATAGACACTTTTGATGTTACTATCTAGCAATTCTAGTTACTTTTTTTTCTTTATCCACCACTTTCTTTGGTGCCTTCGCCACAGAAACAACATTAAAGGGCTCCTTATTCTTTTATAGGCAATTATTCATAGCACAGCTGTTTACTTTTGTCTGTCCCTTCCTGTTTAAGCCAATTTCTCTCCGGCTACTGACACCACCAGACCTGCTACTATTCACGCAGTTAACGTGACTCTAACGCTGCCGTTTCAACTAATGTCAACACCACTGACTACACTTTCGTTTTTGTTCAAAATCAGATTATCTATTTTTATAAGTTTCTCTGGATTTCGTAGAGAAAACTTTCTAGTGGAGCAGTCCTTCTTTACCTCTGTCTTGACACTGGTCGGCCTCTTTCAAAGTCAGTTTTTTTCAGTTCCTCTAAATGAATCTGAACTCCCTTGACACAGACCTCTCTCAAACTCTTCAGCCAAAATATGTTTTTAGAACTATGTGCATGCTAATAACCTAGAGAGAGAGAAATTTAACCTGAGCTTCTTTTTTTATATGCTATTGCATGAAGCATATTAGTGTCATATTTCGTGAATTGCAAGTGTAAATCGTTTCGAATCTAGTGCCGTAAAGAGATTCCGTAGCTAGGCTTTTGAAAAAAGAATCCGCTCTGTTTTTCATTGTTGCCGCCCGGGGCGCATTATCCCCCCTCCTCCTCCTCTCCTCTCATCTTTTCTCTTTTTGCGTTGTGTTTAGGCAGGATAGATAAATTAAAATCCTTGTACATATAAGGACAGGACTGTAGAAACCCCTGGCATGTGTGGGGCCAATCGAATCTTATTGTATTGTCCTCCTTTTACGAAAAAAGAAAAGGAGAGCAAATAACTTAAAACGGAAAAAAAATTACTGTAAATTCATTTATCGTTAGAATAATCTACAAGGAAAATCAAGTCAGCGATTCCATTCTGTATAATGAGAGATCATCAAAACAGATAAATAATTTACTGTCTTTGTAAATTTGTAAACACAAGGGTACCTACTTCAATCCCCCTTCCATCCGTCTGGCAGCCTGTGTGAAAGCCAAATTCTCCAGGAATTTAAATTTGAGAGTTAGAATTGGTAGGTCTTAGTTTTGAAGGGGAAAATAGGTTTGTCAAAAATGGTATGGTATAATGGAAATTCTGTGAAGTTGGTGCCGCTGCAGTGGTGAGAAAATTTTGTTTTAGTTCTTTTCTTCCTCTTCCCTCTATCTTATGGTTTATGACCCTAGCTTAAAATAAGACTTATGAGCTTTACAAACTAGCACTGAAAGGGTAAGACAGACCAAAGATTTGAGTTGGTAAAAAATGTTCTTTTCTCTTTTATCCCCCCATTTGTCTCATTCTGGAGATGATAAGAACCCCATATATACATTTTTATTTTATCAACTGCATTTACCACGTCTTTTCACGTTGAGTTTTCTGTGAGTATCTGGAAATTTGCTTTATTGTGAATTTACATCCAGTTGAACTGGCATTTACAGATCCCATTACAACCAGTATTCACGTTGAGGATTCCGTGTTTACGAAATTTATTGCTAAATTTACTATCAGCACTGAGAGATTTCCGCCGTACTACACACCAGTAGTAACTATATATTACAGAGATTTTTACACCGATTTTCACTAATTATTGGCATAAAGTTTTCCACAGCACTATGCACCAGTAGTAACTGAGATTTTTACTGCGATTTCCCTAAAATATTGGCATTGAGCTGTCCGTCCGTACATAGTATTCATTTACATGACTGCTAATGCTTAGTTGAGCTGTTATTTACCAGGATCTAACTTGATTTACAGCCGGATTTTGCGTTTTCACTTCGCTTGCATTTTACCATTCTAGTAGGCTACCAGTTCCCACGTCCCTTGCGTGAAGCATTACAATTGGTTGGTTTGACTAGCATTTCCCTGTCGCCAGCGGGAGTTTTCCACACCGGGGTGAATTTGCAATTTCATAACCTATTTTAAAGGGGACTTTGCCCATTTTTTCCCCATTGGGCTAAATTGTGTGAGGCATTTACAATTTGTTTTACTGTTATTTCCCACATCCCCTGCTCAAGATTTTCGCACACTACGTGGAAGATATCTTTAGCCTTTGGCTGTCATCTTGTCTGCTTCTGCAATTATTCCAGCCATAGGGATACTTATCATTTCCCTGGTATAGCATTGAGAATTCCACATACCCCTGGCGACATTTGCAGTTTTGCGACTGCCTTCCATCCTATTACTCTCAGGCTAGACTACTAACGTTTTACTTCTGAGAAGATGGCCAATATCGCAGCACTGGAGGAGGTCAAGCCTTTTCACCGAAGAAGGAAGAGCCATGGTGCTGGAGGGCGTAAAACTGATAAATTAGGTGAACGATAAAATGACAAAAGCTACAGAGAGAGCATTCCAGGCAGCTGAAAGGGAGAAGGAGACAGAAGCACAAGAGAAAAGAGAGACAGCTGAGAGAGAAGCACAAGAGAAAAGAGAAGCTGTTGAGAGAGAAGCCGCTTAGAAAGCATTTTAGGCAGCCAAAAGGGAGAAAGAAAGAGCCCATCAACTGGCTAAGGTAGTCCAGATGATAGCAAACCCGACACCTAGTTCGATCATGGCAAGCAGGTGTTTGAGAACTTCAATGCAACCCCTCAAGAAGTGGCCTTCCTCCTTGGCAAGTATCTCACTGGCAAAGGGTGTACTGCATTCAAAGCCCTCCCCCTGAATGATCGACAAAACCTCACCCTCGTCTGAAAGGCAAACCTTTGGGCTTATGAGCTCACCCCAGACTGGTGGAGCAGAAGTGGAGAAGCATGACTAAGGGAGGCTAACCAGACAAGGACAGAGTGGGTAGCCAAGAAGACACCAGCACTCCATAGGTGGATGAAGGCCTCCAACGCTACATCGTTGAGGAGGTCTTAGAATACTTTCAAATTGGAGGACTTCCGTATTATGCTCCCCCTGATCTTGCCACCCACTTTGTGGGACAAGGCTCCCTAAAACTATTTTGGAATGCTGTAGACAGGCAGACCCCTACGACACCCACCATCTGCTGCAGAGTTCTTTGAAGAAGAAAATTTGCCCTGGTCTCTCTCTCACTCCAACTGCCACCTCTCAGCCTACTCAGTGCCCCAATTGACCTCCATGAAACTTGTGTGGGCATTGCAATAAACAAGGGCCCACCACGGAGCAGTGCCTCTCAAAAGCAGATCCTCCTCAGCCAGCTCCTACTACTCCTCAGAATGGAACTCCCTATCATCATAATAATAAGAATAACGGCCATTGGAACCGAAACAACTGGCCCAAGCCTGATTTTAGCAAGAGTTTCTGTGACTCATGCAAAGTGCCTGGGCACACTGCTGCTTGGGCGGGATGCTACAAGAAGCTCCTGTTTCTGCCATTGCCATAGCAGTGACGAATCCTTCAGCTCTAGGCCCTCCAGCTAAGAGATCAATATTTGTCGCATCTCCTAGAGGTCACTATCCTGCCCAACAGGTCCGACCTTTTGACGACACTGGTGCGAAGATATCCATCATTCAAGAGGATAAAATTCCTTATGGAGCTCAGGTTGATCGGCACCAATTCGTCACACTACCTCTACACAGCCAGTGCCACTTGAAGGTGCCAGGCAGTGCCAGGTTCCGTCCCTCATGGAAGTTGAGCCATGTTCGAATCCTCTCACTAAGCTAGGAACGGCCTCAGTGCCAGTGCCAAGGCAAGACTTGAGTATCCCCTTGGAGCTCCCAGGACACCCATGACCAAACAGACACTCCACCAATGGTACAGCCTCGCAAAACTGCCCAGAGTCGGTCATCCCGGAGTAATGACTCTGCCAAATCCTATTTGGATGAAGAACTTAGGGAACTGAGCCACGCAGCATTAGGCACAGGGACGAGTGCCTGTAGCCCTGGTTGTCGCAGCAGCCAGAGCCGATGCCTCTCCAGCATCTTCAAAGGGCTTGAGTCTTTCAAGGCCCCCCACGGCATCTTCAAACCATGTGCTTAGATAGAGCCTCATCTGCCAGCCATTCTGGCCTTATAGATTAGTACTTTGTTAGGAACTACAAATGTAAAGTGCCACAATTCATGGGACTCAGCATTCCATGCGACTAGGAAAATTTTAGTCCGCAAAAAAAATGCTATAACTTTAGCTTTATTTTAGAAGCCTGGCTCGTTATACATTGTTTGATTTTATCTTTGATTTAATATCCCTCCCTTGTCTCTATATATATTTATAGTATATATATATATATATATATATATATATATATATATATATATAATATATATATATATATATATATATATACATATATATATATATATATTTATATATGCATATATATATATATATATATATATATATATATATATCTATATACTATATATATATTATATCATATATATATATATATATATATATATATATATATATATATATATATATACACATATATAAATATATATATATATATATATATATATTATATATATATATATATATATATATATAACTATATGTATATATCATATATCTATATATATATATATAATATATATATATATATATATATATATATATAATATATATAATGAGATATATGCCACGAAGGAATTATACGAATCTTCTTGTATTGTCTTCTTCCTCATGTATGTCAGTTTCTGCTTAGTAAAGGACGTTTAACGTCGAAAGGTCTCGTAGATACTCCTTCGTTTATTTTTCCTTCATGGCATATATCGTTTTCATGGATTTATCACGTTCCTAACTTTCGTGAT
>NC_061098.1:38708423-38710923 GCF_015104395.2 Macrobrachium nipponense | reverse complement strand
TGCAAGATCTTTTTGGCGCTTTAAAAGCCCTTTACTGAGCAGATACTGACAAAAATACGAGAAAAACAATACAAGAAGGTTCGTTTAACTGACAGATAGAAATTATAAAGGGATTAGTACCTAGAATCCAAAACACCTGGAAGATAAGATACCTTCCCAAACAAGCATAAACAATGGGTGCAATTAAAGGTTTAAGACAAACATCTCAGATACAATCTCCCAGACAATAAAGGATTATAGGTGACAGCTATTCGGAACTTGGTAAACAAAACCATATTCACAAAACATGACAGACATACATTACAACAAAATTTTTAATAAATCTAAGGCAACTGATTTTTATTTAAGTCAGTAATTATATCTTTGAGGTCATTCTTAAACATGTTTACAGATACAAGGGTCTAATGAAAAAAGGCCACGACTAACATTGAAATTACAATGAAAAGTAAGTTGTATTAAAGCAGATTCTAAAAGATTTCGTGATAAGACATCTCTTGACCATGCAATTACTGAACTATCAATCCAATTTAATTCGGTGGTTGTTTTCACTTAAATGAATGAATAATGCATTAGATTTTTGCCCAGTTTTTGACAGAGTATTTATGCTGGGCTTAGCCTTACTTCTAAGCCTTTACTGGACTGTCCGAGATAGTTAATGAGGGACAAATCCATACATGGAATTTTATATATTATGTTGTTGCTTTCTCTGGGGCCATTTTTTATTAACATTCTTTTTAGTAGTGTGTTATTATAGGAAAAAACAAGGTTGACATTAAAAGCTTTTAACAATGGTTTAATGGTTTCAAATCTGTTAAAATAAGGCAAACTGAGAATGTTCTTAGAATTTTCTTTCTGTGTGTTATTTACAGTATAAAACTTTTTGTGGGCTTTATTATAACAAATGTTTAATATATGTGAAGGATAGCATAAATCTTTCCCTATTTTTCTTATGTATTCAATTTCTTGATCCAAATATTGTGGACTGACAATTCTCAATGCTGTTGTAAAAACATAGAATGAAAAAAATTGATATTTTTATATTTAAGATGGTGGCCTGAGAAGAAATGAACATAAGTTAAGTTGTAGTCGGTTTCTATAAATACTGAATTTACATTGAAATGGTTCTCTATGCATCAAAACGTCTAAGAAAGGAGGCAATTGTCTTTTTCTAATTCTAGAGTAAACTTAATCGATGGTACCAGGTTATTTAATTTAGAGAGTAAATCATTTACATCAATACCGACAGGAAGAACAGCTAAACAATCATCAATGTAACGATACCATTTTACAGGAATATGGATTTATCACGTTCCTAACTTTCGTGATTCAGTTATACATAATGCGGGCCACTTTTACTTTCGCTTATCCTGTTTCCTCTTTTGAGATGTGTTGTCACTACCTTCTCCAAGTCTCTTGTGGCTGCACATTCAACTAGAATTCGTCTTAAGTTCCTGAAGAAGTGCCTTTCTGAACAAGTGCTCCCTAAATCCTTGCTGCCACGCCGTCTAAGAAGATATGACAATCACCCATTCAATGAATAGTGCCATGATGTTGAAACAGCACATAGCAGCCGCTAAGCAAGAAGAGAAAGAAAAATTCAAGGAACTGGAAAGAACAAGGATCTCTTTCAATCATTCCATCCCGGCTGATTGGTAATGGACTCGCTGCGACTGGGACAAATTTACGAAAAACTACGTAGGACTACAGATGCCCTGAAAAGGAAACTCGATAGAAAACTAAAAAATCTTATTGATAGCAGTGATTGGACTAATTGTGCAAGTCAAGATTGTGTTGTTAACTTATCTAGTAAACAAATAAGTGAAAATGTTGTGAGTGCGCTTGGATATGGTTTATCTTTCTTTGCAACAAGTAGACTTCTGCTTTAATGATTGGGTCATCCCTAAGTAAATTTGAAAATATTGTGATCTTCGCCAACAAAATCATGTTGACATGATTAAAGGGTATTGTTTACGGAGCTGCCAATGTTAAGCATGAAAGTAACTTCCCTGCTCGCTATAAGAAAAGTTTGACCGATCTTAAAAAGGACAATACTGTCCACATTACAAAAGCTGATAAGTCAAATAGTAAGTAAGTAATTTTAGATAAAACTGACTACATATCACGTATGCAAGCCCTACTGGATGATGATGTGACTTATAAAAAAACTAACAAAAAATCCTCTTGATCAAGTCATAAAAAAAACTTCAATAGCATAGTGAAAAGTATCCTTAAAGATAAAACAGACCTACTAGGCAAATTGTCGGTCAAATCTCCTTCGCTACCTTACTTATATGGATTAGTCAAAACGCACAAAGAAAATAACCCTATGCGGCCTATTATCAGTACTGTGGGTTCAATTTCATATAAACTCTCGAAATATATCACTAAGATCTTGTCCCCGTTACTTGGAACCATCTCCGATTCTCATATATATAATTCTCTAGATTTAGTTGATAAATTAAACAAAATTGCTCTTTGCCCTACTGATAGATTCGTTAGT
>NC_061098.1:38698423-38703423 GCF_015104395.2 Macrobrachium nipponense | reverse complement strand
ATATGTACCTGCCACTATGTTACCTGGGATGCCTGCATTGGAAGTCCTCCAGCAGGATGCTGAAAGTTTCATGCAAACTGAAGTATCCAGCTGCCAAAATAAAAACTTCTTTCCTCTGCTCTTGCCTCAGCGTCGATTACCTTGTCGCAATCTAGCATGACCTCATATTTGGACGTGCAATTATCTCAAGATTAATGGACAAACGTGAAGACTTCCTATTGCGAGGTCTTTATAGAACATTCAATAAATTTATCTTAAACTGCAGAGCAATGTGTATTATTATTATTATTATTATTATTATTATTATTATTATTATTATTATTATTATTATTATTATTATTATTGTCATCTTGTCTTTACCAGGAAAGTCACTGTAAACTTCATTATTGTTACTATTCCTTGACAGAATCGGCGGTCCAGACTACATCAAACGGCCAACCAGCAGTTTTTCGTCTGCCGAACAGTGACACCGGCGTCGTAGGTTTCAGGACTGAAAACCCATGGCCAAATATCAAGTACACAGTGTCTGATCTAGGAAAAGAAATAATCAAAGGAAAGTTAGAATCATTCAAATGGACATCACAGTGGATGCCCCTTCTCATAGGAACAAAGGTGAGCTATGTCCGTATAATGAGATTTACTCTGGCTGTAAAAGAAAAGGAAGAACTTCACAAGTATTTTAATTAACCCAAAAAAGTTAATATAGCGGAACTGCCAATTTTGTAGTAATATCATATATATATATATATATATATATATATATATATATATATATATATATATATATATATAAATTCCATTCGAGCTACAAATATCCTTTAATATCTAATCGCTCTACCTCGGAATTGATATATTTTTCATATATGTTGATAATATTTTCTTGATAATAATTTCGTCCCACCCCTCAGGGATCGAACCACTGTCCAGTGGACGGGAACGAAATCAGTACGGCCTAGTGACGTTATCAACAGAGAGGCTATAAGTTTATATCGATTCTGGCCTTACAAATCACCGTCGAACTCAGTGTTTTCGAAATTAGAGTCGATATGAAAGACCCCGTCCTACCATGTTTTTCCCAATTCGAACGATGACCCAAGTAGCCTTGTAATGAATAATAATCACATCACGGTGATTCATATAGATTATTCGAGCTACAAATGTCCTTTAATATCTAATTCGCTCTACCTCGGAATTGATATATTTCTTATATGTACCGAAGGGAAATTTTTGTGATAATAATTTCGTCCCCTCATGAGATTGAACCACCGTCCAGTGGACGGAGGGAACAAAATTAGGACGGCCTAGTGATTTCGTTCCCGTGCACTGGATGGTGGTTCGATCCCATAAGGGGATGAAATTATTATAAAAAAAAATTTCCCCTTCGGTACATATATGAAAATATATCAATTCCAAGGTAGAGCGCATTAAATATTAAAGGACATTTGTAGCTCGACTGATCTATATGAATCACGGTGATGTGATAATTATTCATTACAAGGCTACGTGCGTCAAACGTTTGAATTGGCTAACATGGTAGAGGGGGTTTCATATCGATTCTAATTACGAAAACACCGAGTTCGACGGTGAATTTGTAAGGCCAGAATCGATATAAACATAGCCTCTCTGCTGGCCAACTTGATAACGTCAAAAGGCCATCCTGTTTTGGCTCCCGTCCACTGGACGGTGGTTCGATCCTATGAGAGGACGAAATTATTATCAACAAAAAATTCCCCTTTGGTACATATATGAAAATACATCGATTCCGAGGTAGAGCGAATTAGATATTAAAGGACATTTGTAGCTCGAATGATCTATATGAACCACGGTGATGTGATAATTATTCATATATATATATATATATATATATATATATATATATATATATATATATATATATATATATATATATATATATATATATATAGATATATATATATATATATATATATATATAAATATATATATATATATATATATATATATATATATATATATATATATATATATATATATATATAAATATATATATATATATATACATATATATATATATATATATATATATATATATATATATATATATATATATATATATATATATAAAGGTTTTTTGCCACGAAAGAAAAAATGAAAAGCGAGATATCAGAGTATTTTCGGTCTTGTTCAGCTGAACAAGACTGAAAGTACTCGGATATCTCGCTTTTTAATTTTTTTCCTTCGCGGCAAAAACCTTTATGTATACATAGCATCACGTTTTATATATTATGTGATCAAGTTATTCATATATATATATATATATATATATATATATATATATATATATATTATGATCATATATATATATATATATATATATATATATATATATATATATATATATATATATATATATATATTAGATATATATATATATATATATATATATATATATATATATATATATATATATATATATATATACATATATATATATATATATATATATATATATATATACTATATATATATATATATATATATATATATATATATATATATATATATATCTATATATATATATATATATATATATATATATATATACTATATATAATATATATATAAATAAATGTGTGTGTTTGCGTGTGTTATAGGGGAGCTTTGTACGCACATATATTTATAACTAGCTCTACCACAAAATATGAAAGAGCTCCCAATCTTCTGCCTCTGATCTAAATTTTCCCTTCTAGGTAATAAACGGAACCAACCTGGAGGATTTACCAATCTTCTCAGATCCACAAGGACTTGATACGAGATATGTCTCCTTATTAAGTGGAGCAGAGGTTCATTGGCAAATTGATGACATTACCTCTAAAAGATCGTAAGGTCACAGTTCTTTCTTCTACCTCATTGCACCGGAGCCGCGCTCATAAGTGATTCACGGATGCATATATGCTGATTTGAAAGCGTGGAAAACTAATCCTTTCTTAATCCTGTTACAAAAGTAAGCCTTCGTCGCCTATGAACGTGGCCAAGTGTCTCTTTCTATCTACTGTAATTTAAGTCAACTTTCCTGCATCATATCCGAGTTTATCAGTCTCGTTTCATGAATCAAGGTATTATAGAATGAAAAAAATCTAACAACTACTTCACATCAAAATAACTTACATGATAGGAGGCTTACCCAGGCCAATATTTTTTTTGAAGGCGACTGAGAATCACTTCTATAATGATGATGGCTCCATTTTTTTTTTTGGATTCCTTCCGTAGAGCTCTCATCTATTCCCGAGTCATTCCAGTGCAATTTCCAGTTTAATGTCTGACCTTCCTCTGCTTCAAATAACAAGAACAGAAATGATAAAAATCTAAAAAATAATTAATAAAATAAAATTTTATGAGTAACTCACGCAAGTAAGTGGAATATCCTAAACCTGTGCACTGAAATAATAAGAATCTTCAGACATGAGGTTCCCCAGAGTCGCTTTCAAGAAACACCGCGACATATATATATATATATATATATATTATATATAATATATATATATATATATATATATATATATATATATATATATATATAATATATATATATATATATATAATAAAAGGAGCCATAAAAAAGGCCAAAATATAGTAAGAAAGTAATATATTTCAGAGACTGCTATCTCTCTCTTCAGGTGGGTAATGAATGAGAAAAGTTACAGAAAAAGCAGTATTTACAGAAAAGGCAGTCCACAGGTAAGAAGTTTTTTGGTCATCCCCACCGATAATAACTCTTTAATTCTCTTACACATTGGTTGAAGGAAGATTTTGTCTATGACATTTGAATCCCGGATGCCCTTTGAGATGTTCATTACCTGTCTTTGTTTAATAAAGGCTGACTCTATCATCTGGCTCTTGTATCGACAGTTTCTGCTATAAATTATCCGTGACAAATTACAGTTTATTCTATGGTTACGGTTATTTACACGGTTAAAAATAGCTGAGCTCGGTTGTCCATACCTAACAGACCGTTTATGTTGTATTAATCTCTGGGGAAGTGATTTTCCTGAAATTCAGATGTAAGATTGGTCACAGTCCAGGCATGGGATTTCGTAAACGCCTGTGTCCTTGGGGGATGTCTTTTGTTGAATGTTAATCAGGGATTTGGCTAAGGTGTTTGAGTAAGTAAATGCAAAAGGGTTAGATTTTCCGATGGTCTATGTGTTACGGACACCGAGGTCTGCTACAGGTTCTTAATTATAATAAACAAAAAGGATTCAACAACAACACTTGAAACTGGGGATATGAATATAGAAAGAAACTCGAACAGAACAGAAGTTTATTTACAAGCTTACTAACAAGGATAAATGCAGAATGGTTTCTCCTATTTACATAACAAGAGTAAATTCTTACAATATGTGAACTGTGGAAACAGTGCAGTAATGAAATACTTGCTGGCCAGTTTTGCAGCTGTCGAAAATCAGTGCTTGAAGCAACGGCTTCACAAAAGGAGACAGCAGAACTTCAGACAGCTTCTTGACTTCATACTGCAGAAAGAAATGTCTTGTCTTGAAACTCGAAGGACGGGTTACTCCTCAAAACCACTTGTAGGACGTTTCTTCTATGAAGGGTTGCTCAACATCGGAATCTCTCTCTCTCTCTCTCTCTCTCTCTCTCTCTCTCTCTCAAATGGACGACTTAACTTTTTTCCGGTCACAGTCTCGTGCGTCCTCTTCCTCTCTTATCCTTCGTCTCTTCCATCTTCTCTTATCTCTCCCTGATGATCTGATTTCTCTACTTCCTCAGGGCATATATATATATATATATATATATATATATATATATATATATATATATATATATATATATATATATATATATATTTAAGGGTTTCTAGTGACGCGACGGCACATGCAGAGTTCCATAACACGCCTGGGGATTTTCGAACAATCATGAGAACAGGCACTTCCAACACATGCGCGAATGCCTCCTTGCTGCAGACCTACTCGAAGAAGACACATTTTCCTTTCCCTCAATAT
>NC_061098.1:38675923-38693423 GCF_015104395.2 Macrobrachium nipponense | reverse complement strand
CACTGTTATAGACAGTTTCACGACCGAATTCGATGACGAACGGGCGAGAGAATAATTCCAATCGGCGGAAGCATTCACAAAATATTGAAAAAATCCGTACGAGACATACGAACAGACAAAGAGTAGTGTGGGAGAATTCAAAATCAACGGTTGCAGTGCCAAATTCAAGCGACGGTGGTGGCACCCGAACAACCTTCGTGACCCTTCGTGACCCCCCGAGTAACCAACTCGTGTAGCAGACCAAGTAGAGGAGTAACGAATGTGTTTTGAACGGAGAGAAGGAGCAGTCCAACTCCACCAGGAAGGACGGAAGTTGGCAGCAGCAGGAGGTTGCATGGAGGTAATGCCGGGAAGGTAACCCAGGTTACCCTTAGTGCTGAGCGGGACTGTTCTGCAGTGCCCGGGAACAAGGGACGCCTTGTTGTCTTGTTGTGAGAGAAGGGATGCAAGTCCCCATCTCTGAGAAGTAGAGGACAATCTGTCCACCCACGAGTCAAGAATGCTGAGACAGAGAGAGGTCGAACAGAGCCTCTCCCCGTGACTCCGTGGGAAGGGGAAGTCCACTCCTACTTCTGATCGCGACCTATCGAAGAGTAGAGGGATGATGTTAAGGTGAATAGTGCAGAAATTCCCTTACCAGCCTCGACCCGTGAAGGAAGTCACGATACCTGCCTAAGGTACGGATAGGATGGAGCGATGTTAGAATAAGGAATAGCCAATAGACGTCCGATGACAGCCAGCAACCCAGTGAGAGAATCCAGGCTCGATGTGAAGAAGATACAAGCAAACTAATAGCATCAGTAGCGGATTGCCGGCACCGCTGCTGCCACTAATAGAGTTGCTGACCTGTGAGCAAGTTGCATAGAAAACAGGAACATCTAAACCGTATGGCAGAGAGGGACAGTTACAGGATAGAGTCTTGGGACCCTATGGGGATGTGATGAGAGGATACCCTTCACACCCCCGGAGGTGGGAGACCCTGCCCCGCCTAGAGCCGACGTGATTGCTAAAAATTGTCACTGATAGTAATATTAGTATTAGATCGACTGCACAATGAACGAGTTGTGTAGCCTTTAGTAGTGTAATCAATGGCATGTTGTGTTAGGGAAATGCAGATAGGGAATTTGTAAAAAGTAACATTAGAAAAAAAAAGTGTAAAAAAAAAAATAAGGGAAAAAAAAAAAAGGATGGTTCTCCTAGGCCGTGTTCTGATTATAGTTAAAGTATCACGAGCGACAATACATTCCATTTGTCCCCATTGAAGAACTGTGATTAAGATTTAAAGACAAAATTATTAACGTAAGTTCATTAAAGTGTTCGTCTGAGAAAAGTAACAAGACTGATATATTTGTTGAAGAAATTATTAACGTAAATTCATTAAAGAGTTTGTTTGAGTAAAGTAACGAGACTGATATGTTTGTTGAAAGAGTAGTCTGATTTTCACTAGGAAAGAGAAGTCATTTTAAATTTGATGATGAAGTGAGAACAAATTGTGTTTTTATACCTGATAAAGAAATGTCTTTAAGAATGATAATTTCTTAACAAGATCGTAGGATTGATCGTATCATAAAAAAAAAGAGCGAAAAGAGTAGCAGACGCTCTTCCCAAGAGTACTGTAAGGCCCGAGCCAGAGAGAGAGAGGAACTGTGACGCATACATTTAAAAGTTTCAGTTACACCTATGGGTGAGTTGCACAGAAAACAGAGGCAAGTGAGTCAGCTGTTGTATGAACGTGTTGAGTAAGTGCCATGGAAGTGTAAATGTGATGAGTGTCTGTGGGTTTGCTAGTGTGTAAGGGAGTTGACTGACAAGTCACAGTGTTATGAACATGCAGGAGATAAATGCTTAATAAAAGAAAAAAAAAGAAAAAGAAAAGAGTAACTTGTGCCACCGTTCCTCCCTCTTCGATAAAGCAAACCATCCACGTAATTTGTTAGTGTGCGTAGGTTCCTTACGTAACATACCAGCGCGAGTCATGAATAAATGTGTCCGTCACAAAGTGAACAGAGAATATCATAGAAACACGCGTATGCACTTTTGTTTCATGTCAGTTATTGCTGAGAAATTGATGTCTAATTTTCTAAACATTTTGTTACAGTTCCAAGCATATCGTGAGTGAGTCTTTGTATTCATAATTGTGTTATTTTTGTTGCATTATTATTTTTTTATTGCATTTCAAGTCATATTAAACATCTTATTGCAATGCATCTCATTTTTATTAATTTCTATTGATGTCAATTATACTGTGTCTAAAATTTCATATGTTTATGCTTTGTCAGAAATTTGTGATCTTCCATCGAGGATGTGGGAATGTGAGATTATTTTTTGTATGTAATCTTTGAATTTTTATTTTTAATTTTCTTGTTTTTATTGTGTTGCAGAAAGAATTCAGTAAGTTTTATTATGCTTTTACCAAATTTCTTATGAATAATTTTTCATTCTTGATTCATGTTATGTGAATTTTTATTTAGGAATTTAATTTTTTGATATTTAGGAATTTAATTTTTTGAGCTGGAGCTGTGACTATCCATTTTCTTATTGATATCATTGAATGTAAACCTAAATTTGTTTTTCTGTATGACACATTGTGAGGCGTGAGATTCATTTGTTGTAACTAGTGTTTGTAACACGCCAAATGGCCCTATACTAATAGTTTAAAAGAAGAACAACAATGCGCAAATCATAAGATCTGTGTATGTCTTGCGGGACGCAAGAACTTGGGAGGGAGTGATGAGCTGATTCGATACAGTTTTGAATATGCCTTCTCCGTGATATTCTGAAGTCCCGTGAAACCGTTATAAGTGATACCTTGTGTATGTGTAACAAAACACGTCAGCCGCCAAAGACATTACAAGTTAGCGTGGCTTGGCAGTCAAGAGTGCCACGCATCTCTTTATCCCCTCGTGGATTGGCCCTTGTGTCTAAGGAACCAGAATAACCAATCAGCTTCTTGCATAATTATGCTGTGTGAAGGGGGCATTTGAAAACAGAGGCCACACCATCGGTCAGATGAGTTCGTCAGCGGGTCGCATACAGTACAGACTGATGGGTCGAGAGACGAGTGCCCCCGTAGTCGCGTTCCCGTCGGCCGCCACACAAAGACGTGTAACGTCATGAGTGTCATTAACAGTCTAACCTGCCGTCCGGTTGTGCACTAGCATAGTTAACGTAATAATTACAGGCCACCTGTGTAGCTAAGAAGAATACACCTGTGTTAAACGTTTCATCGATTATTATTTTTGCATGTCCTACATCGCATGCACGTAAACTTCTCTCTCTCCTGTTTTTTCCTTCATATCCCGAACCCACAAATGACCGAGATCAGGTCATTTATATAGTATATATGTATACATATATATATATATATATATATATATATATATAGATATATATTGATATATATATATTATATAGATATAGCATCACGTTTTATGTACTTTGTGATCAAGTTATTCATATATATATATATATATATATTTATATATATATATATATATAGATATATATATATATATATATATATACTAATATATATATAGATATATAGATAGGATATATATATTATAGATATATATATCGATATATATATATATATATATATATATATATAGATATATATATATATATATATATATATATATATATATATATATATATATATATGTATGTATATATGTGTAACATATATATATATATATATATAATATATATAATATATATATATATATATATATATATATATAGCATCACGTTTTATATACTTTGTGATCAAGTTATTCATATATATATATATATATATATATATATATATATATATATATATATATATATATGTATATATATAATATATATATATATAATATATATATATATATATATATTTGCACACATACAAAAGTTACCTAAACGATGTTCTTAGCATATAGATTTTAATTTCTTTCCACCTGATCAGTCACCAGAAAGACCTATTTCTCCCCTTTCCGTGTCGAGGAGATGCCATGTTGCCCCTCCTTTTAACAGGATTTAAGTCAGGTCTTCTACTATGTTACATAGGGGTTGATAAGCACCCTGTTTGTTAGTCTCCAAACACGCAGTCTATATTTTTCTCTTCAGATGAGCTGAAGACGGCCACTCCTGGGGAAGAAGTCGTTCTTGACCTTCCCGAGGAAGGCGATGTGTGGGTGGCTGTCTGGAACAAACTTGGCCGAGAATTCAGAATTGAACTCACGTTGTTCCACGAGCAGAACAAATCCAGATTTTTCAAAATAAATGCATCAAAAGATTGGTCAATTATCTCCATAAATGACGAGGTAGGTTTGGCATTATTATTATATAATTCATAGTATAAGTTTATCTGAGAAGATGATGCACTAGAATAAGTTAATGTTTCACTAACTATTATAATTAACGTTTTTTTAGACAAATGTAAGTTCTGCATGAGGTTCGTTTTCCTTTCACGTTCAGGAATTGGAGCACATAAAATGTATAAAAAGTTTCCTTTTATGTTATTTTCCGTTGACAATAAACACGTTATATCATTGGATTTTCGTTTTTCAGCGGATCCTTTATGGAAATGATACTTGTCGTCTAACTAACAAAGGCCTGAAAGGAAGGCGGTTGCAGATGAAAAGCGACGGCGAAGTTCACTTCCAAGTGTTCCCTGTTCCTTTGAAGCCAACAGGTGCGTGTGTCTGCGCGTGTTTTGCGTGTTCATATTTATACAGTATAGTATTTTTACAATAGCAGATATTTTATTTACTTAATGTAATTTACTACTCTGAAGTTATTCGTTAGCAACCTCAATTTTCCACCTTCCTATAAAATTTCAAGGCAACTGAAGGTGTAACCCATTGCTCATAAAAAACGCATCCCTGCGTGACTCCCTGAACATTAAATAACCATCACAAGGAGATGAGCATTTTACCTTTTTGTCTTATTTTTATCTTATTTTTGGTTGAAGCCATTGTGCGATTCAATACAACTGAATGAAACGAATGAAAAAAGAACAGTTGACGTTCAATGGACTTTTAAAGTTGGTCTCAGCATCCAAGGAACTACAATTCTGAGTTCAGTCTGAAGTTTTGAAGTGTTACTTTAGAGCCAGCTATGCTGAGTGACTGCTGCAAAGCCAAAGCATGATCGTTGATACTCTCCAGGATAATAAACTAACGTGAAATGAGCCCTGCAATGCGTCTCTATGACGAAGAGAGGCCGAGAATGTAGTTTTACTTTATGTGTGAGCCTGTCAGCTGGGTTCTTTGTTGGAGTGTCAATGCTCAGGATGAGACAATGCTCTTGTACTTCATACACTGATAGACACTGGCCTTTCAGATGCAGCCCCACCGCCAGAGAACACTGGCCTTTCAGATGCAGCCCCACCACCAGCCACACTCATCGCCATAGCAGTCGTAACAACCTCTGTGGTTATTCTGGGAACTTTCTTTGGATGCAGGTTCTTCTGGAAGAAGAGAAACGGAGGACCGACTGAAGGTAAGGATTTGTTGAGCAGAGGGGCAGCAGAAGAGGGGTACTACAGCCTTCCGGTCTCTCAGCAGTTCTTGAGGTTGCTAACCTTTCCCCCGCCCCCCCGGCCCCCGCCGTTTCTTAGAAAGGCAACAGATGCTCTTGGTGGACTGCTGGTTGGCAGGTCAAGATAGACAAAAAAAGAAATGTGAACCTAATGTTGTACCTGCCAACTCCCACTATAGCTAAGGGGTATAGGTCTTTTTAAATGTCAGCTGGGTTCATAGTTTGTTACTTACCTATTATACATCAGTCAACTCTGCTATAAATGGGTCCAAGTGAATGCTGGGGTCAAGAAAGGGGTGTAAGGCTAGTAATCTCACTCCTTATCCATTGCATTCTCAAAAGCAGAGTTGTAATGTGTGGAGATGATTATAACTGTGTTTTCTTTAAAGGATCAGGTACCAATGTTCAAGTAAGGGAGGACTGACCAGCATGATCAATATACAGACTGGCATTATGTAAAGCCTCATGCCGCCAAAGAGGAGATCTCATTCTCATTCTATTCTTTCATTTTAGAATCTCCATTATTTGTTTTCCTGGTTGACTGGCTCTGTCCTGTCCCACAGAAGCTAACTATCGACTTGCATTGCAGGTGCAACATCTGCAATGTTCAGCATCAACAACCACAACTCCGCCGATGAAGTAGTACCAACACAAGAACACTTCGGAGCAGTTTCTCACCCTGGACCCTTCAGACCAAGTTCATGTCATGACAGTGAAAACAGCCTTTATGGAGCAATCATCCCTAGCTGATTCAGCAGTCAGGAACAGAGGCATGACGTCATTTGTGGGCAAACTTGAACATATCTGATTTGTGTAGTATGCCCTGATCCATAAACAATTATCCAACTGCGACAGTTTTTTTTTATTGGAAGAAACCATTTTGTAAATGAAAGTTATATGCTTCTTTGAAAACCTGTACCATTTGAAAAATTCACTAGATTTTTTATTTTTCATTTTCTTTTATTTTTAGAAAAATTTTACTCAGATTGTTGATAAATGATTTATGATTAGCAAATAACTGTAACTAAATACCACTGGTTAGGTAAGAGGGACTCGAAAGGACTGCTTTCTTATGGTGATCAAATTTGTGATGAGAAGCTTTTTCTTGGCTGTTGTCCTTCACAATTTGCTGATAGAAAATGACATTATATTGCCTGAATTGAAGCTCTTGTTTATTAACTTTGTTATCTTAAAGATTTATGGAAGTTTGAAGGTACACTGAAGACTCCAGAAGGGCATCATCCCTGTTTATCTGATCTTAAATCACTGGGTCCTTCTTTTGAAAGTTTGTCTACAAAACGAAACTAGAGAAACAGCCATTACTTTATCAGTAAACTAATGAAAGAACCTGGATAGGGCGTGATTCTGTTCATGCAAATGCCCAGTGGCAGGAAATCCTGCCACACTAAAATTTGTGTGCTTTTTTATCTATTTTCAAAATAATGTTGAAGTGTTCACCATTATATAATTCAAGAGGATCCTTAGAGCATTGGACTCAGCCATATTTATTTGTAAAAGACATGTAGTAAGAAGACTTAAATTTTTTTGCAATGTGGTGATTTACGGATTCTAGCCTCTTCACTCACTAAAGTTTGAAATGATACTAGTCTTATACTTGTAGACATAGGAGAATATGGCTCAGTCAGCAACAAGATTAGACAAAATTGTTAATATCCTCTTAGCTAGTGATACTCTGACTTCCTAGTATTTTTTTTTTTGTATAAACCTTTTTCTATTTGTTGGCAGGAATTCCTGCCACTGGGTCATTAATGTGTTAATTAATAAAGTCTACAATTTATATATTCATTTAGTCTCTAAAAGATACTTGATGAATAAATATGTGGCTGTAAAACTCACCTGATAGCTCCTCTAACTTATCGTCTGCTCAAAACATATCAGGTACAACACTGGACCTCCTTCCTGTCACTAGCCTCAAGTAGTAGTGATAGCAGCAGGTGTTCGGTTCTAAAACAGCTCTCTCCTCTTCCCCCCCCCCCCCCCCCCCCCCCCCCGCCCCGTTCTTGTTTCTGTTTGTTTATTTTTTCTGTGTCTTGACCATTCCTTCCAATTTCTTCTCATTTCAACAACTGAAAATGAATTGTGTAATTCCAGTGCTTGGTCATTTTTACGTAATTTTTGCCCGTTATGCCTCAAAAAGATCTTTGTTTTGATGACAAGCCTCCTCCTACCTTTTTAGAGCCTTTATACTTGTTGTCTTTGTTAAATGTATAGAAAAGTCATACATGGACTTTATTTGATTAGACTCAGCTATGAAAGAACTTGACCGTCTCTCTCTCTCTCTCCCCCCCAAGGGTAGTGGAGGAAGACAGTGTATATAACTCTACCTATAATTATCCAAGTTCAATTAGCCATGAAAGTCTTTCTCTTACTTCACATCTTCGAGTTTTTATTTCACCTCTTGCCATAGACATATTATATTGAAAAGGTGTCTCTTTTGACATTTCAAAGTTTCATGAAGACTTTCTTTCCATCATTCAGTTGATATCTTCCGAAACAAAACAAAAAAAGTTTTTATCTTTTTGAGATTCAAAACATATTTCCATCTCCAAATTATTCATTGCCTCTCATTTCAAATATGCTTTTGGAAGGTCAACAGTCAGACTCGCTCACTCACCTACTGACTCACTGACTGACAATTTCATTGTCATCATGAAATAATTTTGGTAATGTACTTGTTATCTTAACAAGTTGGTCAGACTTTCAGCAAGTTTTAGGACTTGAATTTAGGTGAGTCTTGTCACTGACTGACTTTGCCCTTTTATAGCAGTTATCATATACTCCATTTGTGGTTCTGTTGAATTAATCATTGAATTGTTTTGCTTGACTTTCTTCTGCTGCATTTTACATGTTTTCCGTGTTTGTAGATGCAGAATACGTATACATTAAGTTTTATAAGTAGTATGCATTCTAAGCATTACCATAAGGCAGATCACAAAAGATAATAAAGTTTACATTATATTTGTATTATCCTAATACAAAGTGTTTTTCCATTTCCAGTATGACACCTTGTTACCAAAGCTACGTAATAATGGATAACAAGACTAATAAAACATCCAGTGTAATCATTCGGTTTATTTGCAAAGCTTAAACATTAACAAAACTATAAACAAAGATTCCTTGGCATTTCAGTATTCCCAGATATGTAGATAGATAGATAGACAGAAGTCTCTTGACTGTAATAATTTAGTTACAAAGAATGCAACACGTTCTCAAATATGGTCCAGGAAAAGGACATAATAAAAGGTAAGCAAATAAATCTCAAAAGGCATAAAAATATGTAAAAAAACAATAAAGAAAAACTATATAACATTTCCAACATTGTAACTTTTACAAGTGGAATTTCAAATGCAGCTAAATACAGAAGCCTTTGTGTATAAACATTTCGGCAGAACATTAGTGAATGACTCATTCCACTTTCTTCACCTGCAAAACAACATCAATTACGCACTTACATATCATATTCCAGGGAACAAAAATTAACATATGATATTCCAGGGAACAAAAATAAACAAACAATTGATAACATCTAGAAATCAGAACAACACGATGATCTGAAAATGGCCACAAGAGCAGATCGTGCAGTGAAGGGGTAGATTTGCTTGTGATGAGCTCTCTCTCTCTCTCTCTCTCTCTCTCTCTCTCTAAACAATGAATAACGAACTCAAGAAATGAAAAAAGATTTGGGCTGAAAGAAAGAAAGACATCATTTGCACTTTCACGAGAAACAGCAGCCAGATTTCTTTCTTCCTGCGGTGGGACTTCAAGTCTTCTTCTTCTTCTTCTTCTTCCTCTTCTTCTTCTTCTTCTTCTTTCTTCTTCCTCTTCTTCTTCTTCTTCTTCTTCTTCTTTACTACGAGGATTATCCGTAACATTACGTATAAGAGGCCAACCACGTAAATCTCCGAGTCCCTTCTCTCTGCAGAGTTTCTTCAAGTCCTCAACATCATCAAGCTTTGTACCTGACGACGCCGAAATAGTTATTGACCTCAAAGGACGAAACAGTTAGGGACTGGAGTAGAAGCTTTATGTCGCGTGCTGAGGAAATACAAAAATGTCGGGTTATTAACACTTACTGTACTTGACCTACACCCACTTTTGTTCAAACACTCACTAACACACACAACACACACACACACACACACACACACACACACATATATATATATATATATATAGAGTATAGATATATATATATAAGAGAGAGAGAGAGAGAGAGAGAGAGGTGTATCTATATACAAAAATTTATATTACATTCCAGAGGGAAGCAGGAGGTCAAAATAGCAAAAGCATGAGATGTGGTAACTGTCTTATTATTCACCATTATATATTTATACTCATTCATTTCCCAGAATCGTCTTCTTATTCTTCTTCTCTTCTTCTCCTGCTACTCTTGCTTCTTTTAATTCTGCTAAAAATGGAGGAGGACAGAAAGAAAAGGAACAGCTTCTTTCATGACGGTTGAGTTTTGATCCTGACACTCACCTTTCCATAAGTAATCTTAATTTTAAATCAGTGGTGCCTTCTTCCCTGTTTGTTGGAAACGTTCCGTTTATGACTTGCGCAATACGATCCTCAGGAGTCTGAGCCATCGAGTATTTTAATCTCAGTTCCTTTACTGAAGAAGTCATGAGAGAAAATGGGCGAACGTTTTCCAAGTCTTGATATCCGGTACTCAAAATCTCCAAAACTGAGGGATGAAACACATGAGAAGAATTTTACATTTCTTTTTATTTTAGAGAATGATGATATTGTTATCTAGAACAACATAGATAATAGTAAGTGATATAGCAAATTTACAGAACAAAAGCACTATGACTGAACTGTTACATTTCTTTTTTATAATGTAATTTACTATATATATATATATATATATATATATATATATATATATATATATATATATATATATATATGTGTGTGTGTGTGTGTGTGTGTGTGTGTGTGTGTGTGTGTGTAATGAGACAGATAAACAAACTTATGTTGATGCATTTACATAATTCTTTAAGATCTCATATCAATTGAATCAAGCAATGCAATGACAGCGCTAATTTCCTTCTAGTCCCTTATTAGAGTTGCTCCACAGAAATGGCTCATGAAGAAACAGCGAATAACTAAAAGGCTAAAGTTGTTTCAGTTATGGCTGAAGGTTTTAGTGCTTTGTAATTAAGGGAGTAAAGATATAAGTTCCTGCTTACCTAAATAATCCACTGGGTGCAAAACCTGTCCTGAAAGTTGTGTGTACTCTCTTAAACGTGTCCTGATCCAAATCTCTGTACGAATGTTGTATTGGCCAGCAGCCTCCAGTGTTTTATTAAATTGCGAAAGGTCTCTTGGTACATTTGAGAAAAACCTCAGTACGATTTCTCTGGGCCTCAGTTTAGGCAGTAAGGACGGTAGGACATAAAGACATTTGGTTTGATTGAATCTCACTCGGTTCTTAAGAGATGTTTTTCTCATCAGTGACACAAGTGATTCCAAAACCTGACGTCCATCTAGTTTTCAATACATGGGTCCAAAAGAGCATCATGGTCATCATAAGAGAGGCTGTATGACACGCACAGTTCGTGGAAGTCATCTATCGTATTGTGTAATACATCTTTCTCACTATTGTGAAGTATTCCTGGTATGAAGGATATGACTTCTCGTAATTTCCTGAATAACAGGTATTGATTATCTCCATCCCACAATCCTTTCGATCTCAGCACGTCTCGAATGATATTTCCTCTTTGTGTCCTTCCACTTGATGTGATGATGTCATCACAGACATTGCCTGCAACTGCAAACTCCTGCTCACTTCTGTGTCTATGGCAATATACCTTTACAATCTCCAGCTGTTTTGATGTTGTCTTTATACTGAAATAGGAGGACATGATGGCATCAAAGTTTTGAAGTACCTCTGGACAAGTAACCTCCCTTTTAAAGCTTCTTACATCTGTCTCAGACCATTCATATTTTTCCTCAATGTAATGTTTCAGAGACCATTTTCTGTATATTGCATCAAATTCCTCCAGTGAATCAGCAGAAGTTCCTGTCTTGTTAGTGATTCTCTTGATCTTGTGCTTTCTGAGCTGTAAATAGACTGATGTCCTGGTGCTCATTTCATCCCTTAAATCTGGACACTCAATGTAAAGGAGAATGAACAAGTTAAAGTACAGTGGTGTTTGCAGGATGGCATTAGTGCCAGTGTTCATTTCTTTTATTTTCTGTAGCACCTCTTTCTTCATTTGCCTCCTTGGTGGGTGGGTAACATTATCTTTCATCAGGTGGCCAATGAGTTTTTCTGTGAGCAATTTCATATCCTCTTCCCGAAGACCTGAAACTTTGAGGTTGATTCTGGAACGCTTTCTTTCATTCACAATTTTTGTTAATCCCTCTGTATTACCCGGACGTGTTGTGACAACAAACTTCATTTTATTTGAATTAAGTGCTAATATATTTAGGAAGAGTTTTCTAGAATTCTCATTGGCCTCATCATAGCCATCACATAAGACCAAGCACATTGAACCTAGGACAACTGATTTGACAAGATCAAAAGGAAATTGAGCAACAGCCTTTGGAATCAAACTTTTGAGGAAGTCATCAAAGTTGTCATAGTCATGATTTCTGAACTGCATATAGAGCAGAGTAGAAAAGGAAGAGAGTTCTGGAATATCAGTTGTCTTCTTGCACCATCCCTCTGCATAGGAACAAAGAATTGTGGTCTTTCCAGAACCTGCATTACCAGATATAATCACAACTTCGGGGTCTTTTCCCATTGGATCTTTCATGTTGAAGATGTCTTGTTGATTTACAATGGTACTTTTATTGTCATTAAGACTTTTATTTAACTCCTGATCATCCTCCACTTTTAAACAGACCATGATGTTAGATGGATCCGTAAGCCCATACTGAGCGAGCCAGTCGTAAGGCAAAATCTGACAGAGGCGTTCATGAAGAGACAGGAGTTCTAGCTCAGAGGATTTTTGTATCATTTCAGAAAGCTCACTTCCAAACTCTTCTATTTCTTCTTTAAGCCTTTGTAAATCCTGTTGATTTGAGGGATTGTATTTCTCACGGATCTTTTCTAGGGTCTTTGGAAGAGCATATTGGATCTCTGCTTTGAGCTGGTCAATGTCAGCACCATCGAATGGAAAGAGAGACTTAGTTTTCTCAAGAGTTACCTCGAGCGTTGCTTGAAAGTCTCTGAGTTTACTTTCCAAATCAGTGCCTGACATATTAGGGGCTTCATGGCTAACAAAGTTCCTCTCATTTTTTATTTTCCTCACTAATCCTTTGAGTTCGTCACCAGGATCCTTCACCCTTCTTTGCCAAAGAGACTGGCAGATTTTGTTCATGACCGTGATATCCAAATCTTTTGGAGTTTTATTTCTTATATTGTCGATTTCCAGGGGACTGAAAGGGCTTTTCTTTCCAAGTGGAACCTGGTTTTCGATGAGAATCTCGTGGATACTCTTGTTTTGTCCGTGGAGAAAGCTCATGTTGTATATTTTATAAACTACTTCCTTCCCCCAGTGTGTCACAAAATGATAAAACCTCAAACATGTCAAAACTTCTTGAGAGAAAGTTGATCCTGAGGAAGCCATGTTCTCAAAATATAAACACTGGGAGGCTAAGAGATAGAGAGTCTATGCTTGTGTGACCATATTTCCTCTTGAAAATGACTTCACGGAGAGACAACCTGAGAAGAAGAAAGGAATGATAGCAGTTAAGGGCAGAAAATATAATGAAAGAAACATCAGTAATGAAAGTAGAGTTGATATCAATTTTAACTTGACTACTAATGATGACATCAGTAAGAAGATGAACCACAGAATTTGAGGAACTGGAGGAGGGGAAGAGAATAATGGAGGAGACTGGAGAAAGGGAAGGAAGCAGACACATGGGAGATTTAAAGAGAGAAGGGGAAGAGAGATTTGCTCTCTCTCTCTCTCTCTCTCTCTCTCTCTCTCTCTCTCTCTCTCTCTCTCTCTCTCTCTCTCTGCCAAAAAGAGAGAAATGATAGAGAAAATGACAGTTTATGGGTGTGATTGGAAGGCTGGAAGTATCTCTCTCTCTCTCTCTCTCTCTCTCTCTCTCTCTCTCTCTCTCTCTCTCTATTTGACGAAAAGAAGATCTTGATAAAGTATAGAAAATCAAATAGTAGGAAAGGGAAAAGGATAAATGTAGAAAGTGTCTCCTCTCTCTTTGTCTCTCTCTGTGGAAAAGTAGAAGAGAAAAAAGAGAAAAGTGGGAAACAGTGAAACATATAGAACAAAGAAACAGTGTTGTTAAGGATTGAAGGTAAGAAGTCTCCTCGTGCCCCCACCCCCACCCCGCCCCACTCCCATCTCTCTCTCTCTCTCTCTCTCTCTCTCTCTTACCTTTTAGTAGCTAGCCGGCCTTTCTCTGCAAGCAATATCAAACTAGGCTAATGAGTTCACGTAAATACAAAAATATGCTATTTATTTGCCAAACTAGATGAACATAAAATGGAACAAAGTGATTAAAAAAGGTCATATTTAAGAACCAAGTCTGACCTACAAAAGAATTGTAAATTATCATTCTACTCTCCTGAATTAGTCTAAGTAATCACTCCAAACTCTCAAATTGTCAACCACTACATTTCGACAGTCAAGTCTTAGAGAATCCCGTCTCTAGAATAATGACATGATACCCATCTGAAACAAAGAGACATATCCATTATATTCCCTACCACACGATGTTAAATAAATGTACACACTTCACACTTCTCTCTTTTCAAAGTCAACTGTTCCTAAGTCATTTAAATATGTCCCATACCTCTTTGATGGGTCTGTACCAGCACCTGATGTCCTCCGAACCATCTCCCTCCTTATCTCAAAAGAATGTGTGCTTTCTCTTGAGTGTCTCGAGCGGTTGGACCCATCTTGCACGCACAAATGGATGTATGCATCCGCCACACCCTAAGATCCCCATAGCAACAGATTGAGTGGGCATCGGCTTCACAATACATACTTATTAAATACCTTCGTTTCAAAGAAGGCTATCACTAGGTGCTTTCTGTCTCCAAGCCAGGATAGCTGATACAACTTTATTACCAACACATTAATTTCTTCTTTTAATACGGCTCGGCCAACTATGTCTTTTGTGCACTCCTGTCGCACACCACATCAGCAACTAATGTACAATGTTTTAATTTGCCACATGATTTAGGGCTACCTCCGTTGCTGGACCCCTTGTGCCTCGCCGGATGCACAGAAGTTTAAGAACTTCTAACGCACAAATTGTGTAACATTTGTTGGTAAAAAACTCATCCTCATCACTAAGATAAGCAGAACTCAATGAATAGTTGTAGACAAAAGTTGAGCACGGAAATCATCTCGAAAAAACTCAGCATGCGCCATTATTCAGCATCTGCGACCCTCGTAAGTGTATCCAACACCCCCTCGTCGCCAAACTGTAGATTCAACGTTTTCTACTGAAGGAAACGTGGTCAACATCCCGTTGTCAAGGAAATATCCCATGACTTCCATGCAAGTGCGACTTGCATGGATAGTAAACTCCTGATTTATCCCAGAATATATCCTGAGATGATATACCGACAACATCTCATCCGCTGCAAAGGCAATCCATAGCATCGCCACTTGTGTGTAGACTCGACTCAACCTCTGGTATTGTAGAACCAAGCCGTTTCCATCATCACCATTACGTGAAGTTGGGAATTCTCTAAAGTCATCGTGTGTCCATTTCTAAAAAGTCTACATGATCATAGAATAACTAAAGTCTGCTTTACCATACAAATCTGTCATTAATTAATATACTCAATCTCCCAGTCAAATATTAAAAATTCCTCACTAAACAAAATATAATCTTTACCCACTGAATCTTCACAAGTAATCCTATATCTGACAAACACACCATCAAAAAAACCTGTTTACTGTTTATATAATTAACCTCCACGAAACATAATGCCGAACACCCCTTATATCTAACTCACATCCCCCGATAAATTATATCTCCTATCTAAAATAGAAATGCTATGTAAAGCTTAACCCCAATTACAACATCTCTCATAGGAAAAAAAAAAAAAAAAAAATAATAGCAACAATAATAAGTGAACTTTCCCCATTACAAAATGTACCCAAGAGAGGAAAAAACATATATAATCCAACGTTTTCCCCAATAAACGCAGTATGTATCATTACGGAATTTGCTACCGCAACAATCTCATCGACCAGAAACGACCAGAAACAACCCTTTACATAGTATATCTCCGTGGAATACCATAATCAACATCTCCGAAAATAGTGCAAATCTCTGAGCAATCAACTCCAAAAGGAAAAAATCAGCAACCGGACTCATCACAGCATTATCAGCAAAAATCCACCTGTGAACACCTCATGTGCTTCAAACCGCAGTATAGATTTGTCTAGTCAGACTTGCAACCTCAGACACCATTATTCTCAAAATAACACCAAAAATTCTATACTAACACTATATAACCACATTTCATAAACTTATCTCTAGGATATCACCAAAGGTGCCCAAAAAATTTGTCCTTAAAAACAAAACTCCCCCATGATACTACCCCAAGTATATAAAACCAAATTACCACCTATTCGGGATATAAACCACAGTAAACCACAATTCAACAATTATATACCGCCAAAAAATAACCATTGGTGAATATAAAAATACAACACCTCCATAAATCCACAATGCAGTGGTGTCACCCGGCCCCCAATAGCCACAACACCTAAAGAAACCACAACAACCCCCTCTTCGTCTTGTAAACCCACAGAAATATAGCTCCAAATACCATACACACAGGAATCATCACGTTTCTCAGCTAGAGCAAAAATTTGACATATTTCCAAACAACTCTCCACATAAAATATTAACCTCTGAATCTTACACCAAAACGTCGCAGTTTGCGCATAATATGAAAAAAACAGTAGAAGAAAATTAAAGAGAAAAAAAACGTTAAAAACATTTCACCACCAAATTGCAAAAACCAGACAACAACAAAAAATGCAATTTCACGACAATATATTAATCACCACAACCAATTCTTTTCAATTTTGAGATATGTGTTAATTTTGACCGACTTGTTTTTTCCTCTAAGACTACAAATCTGTTTCCAATTTTTTCCTCAATGACTCTAAAAGGTCCTTCAAATTTAATTTGTAGTTCAGCTCGTTCCTCATGTTGATTTTTAAAAAATACCTTGTCTCCGACATTGATCTTGGGATCAGATGTTTTACTAATACTTTTCTTTACCATATCTCTGGTTGCGGATTCATGGTTATGGCTGAGACAAGCATGTCTCTCTCTCGCTGTGGATACCAATGACTTGATCGTATCCTCCCCATGATGAGGTATAGTTAGCAAATCAAATGGGCCTCGTGCTGGGCAACCAAACATAGCTTCAAATGGAGACATTTTAATGCAATCACTAACCATAGTGTTAATACTATGTCTAGCAACATCAATATATCTGACCCAATTCTTATCATTACCACCTACAGTCTTCCAAAGAGCCTTGAGCACTTTCCTGTTCGCTCTTTCACACAACCCATTAGCCTCAGGTCTGTATAAAATAATTGTTACTTTCTGTATCCCCATGACTTCCGCTAAACATTCCAAAGTTTTGTTCACAAATTCTCTGCCATTGTCAGTCAATAGAACCTCAGGTGAGCCATATCTGCAAATGACACCATTGGAAAATGCCACAGCTACTTCTTCAGCCGTTTTATGTATTCTCTGAAAAGGTCTACTTGGTATAGGATATGATCCTAATTTGCATGGAGTTATCCTTGCAGGCTTGCATGTGTTGCACACTGTACAGTTTCTCACAAAATTTTCCACATCTTTCCCCATGTTTTTCCAAATGTATTTAGCACAAACCTCATTATATGTTTTTTCTATTCCCAAGTGTGGACTACTGAACCTGCAAATGTACTGTATCCAAAACCACTGAAATTAGGACTTT
>NC_061098.1:38658210-38675423 GCF_015104395.2 Macrobrachium nipponense | reverse complement strand
GGAGTTTATGATAACTGCTATAAAAGGGCAAAGTCAGTCAGTGACAAGACTCACCTAACTTGAAGTTCTAAAACTTGCAGAAAGTCTGATCAACTTGTTAAGATAACAAGTACGTTACCAAAATTATTTCATGATGAAAATGCAGTTGGCAGTCAGTGAGTCAGTAGGTGAGTGGGAGGGATTTGACTGTTGACCTTCTAAAAGCATATTGAAATGAGAGGCAATGAATAATTTGGAGATGGAAATATGTTTTGAATCTCAAAATATTAAAAACTTTTTTGTTTCGGAAGAAATCAACTGAATGATGGGAAGAAAGTCTATGAAACTTTGAAATGTCAAAAGAGACACTTTTCAATTTATTACGGGGAAGGGAAATCAATATATCTATGGCAAGAGAAGAAATAAAAACTTGAGGTTGCGAAATAAGGGAAAGACTTTCATGGCTAATTGAACTTGGATGATTATGGGTAGAGTTATATACACTGTCTTCCTCCACTACCCTAGGGGGGAGAAGAGAGAGACGATCAAGTTCTTTCATAGCTGAATCTAATCAAATAAAGTCCATGTATGACCTTTCTATACATTTAACAAAGACAACAAGTATAAAGGCTCTGGAAAGGTAGGAGGAGGCTTATCATCAAAACAAAGAACTTTTTGAGGCATAACGGGAAAAATTACGTAAAAATTACCAAGCACTGGAATTACACAATTCATTCAGTTGTTAAAATGAGAAGAATTGGAAGGAATTGGTCAAAGACACAAGAAAAAATAAACAAACAGAAACAAGAACGGGGCGGGGTGGGTGGGGGGGTTGTTGGGGGGGAGGGGGGAAGAAGAGGAGAGAGCTGTTTCAGAACCGAACACCTGCTGCTATCACTACTACTTGAGGCTAGTGACAGGAAGGAGGTCCAGTGTTGTACCTGATGTATTTTGAGCAGACGATAAGTTAGAGGAGCTATCAGGTGAGTTTTACAGCCACATATTTATTCATCAATTATATTTTAGAGACTAAATAAATTGTACACTTTATTAATTAACACATTAATGACCAGTGACAGGAATTCCTGCCAACAAATAGAAAGAGGTTTATACAAAAAAATTACTAGGAAGTTCAGAGTATCACTAGCTAAGAGGATATTAACAAATTTGTCTAACCTTGTTGCTGACTGAGCCATATTCTCGTATGTCTCCAAGTATAAGACTAGTATCATTTTAAACTTTAGCTAGTGAAGAGTCTAGAATCCGTAAATCACCAAATTGTAAAAAAAAATTTGAGTCTTCTTACTATATGTCTTTTACAAATAAATATGGCTGAGTGCAATGCTCTAAGGATCCTCTTGAATTATATAATGGTGATCACTTCAACATTATTTTGAAAATAGACAAAAACGAAAAATTTAGTGTGGCAGGATATCCAGCCAATGGGCATTTGCGTGAACAGATTCATGTCCTATCCGGGTTCTTTCATTAATTTACTGATAAAGTAATGGCTATTTCTCTAGTTTCGTTTTGTAGACAAACTTTCAAAAGAAGGACCCAGTGATTTAGGATCAGATAAACAGGGATGATGCCCCTCTGGAGTCTTCAGTGTACATTAAAACTTTCGAAAATCTTTAAGTAAATAAAGCTAATAAACAAGAGCTTCGATTCAGGCAATATAATGTCATTTTCAATCAGCAAATTATGAAGGACAGCAGCCAAGAAAAAGCTCATCACAAATTTTATTACCGTAAGGAAAACAGTCCTTTCGAGCCCTTCTTACCAAACCAATCGTATTTAGTTACAGTTATTTGTCAATCATAAATCATCTATCAACAATCTGATTAAAAATTTTCTACAAATAAAAGAAAATGAAAAATAAAAATTCTAGTGAATTTTTCAAATGGTACAGATTTTCATAGAGGCATATACCTTTCATTTACAAAATGGTTTCTTTTGATTTAAAAAACTGACGCAGTTCGATAATTGCTTATGGATCAGGGCATACTACACAAATCAGACATGTTCAACTTTGCCCACAAGTGACGTCATGCCTCTGTTCCTGACTGCTGAATCAACGGGGGATGATTGCGCCATAGAGGCTGTTTTCACTGTCATGACATGAACTTGGTCTGGGGGGTTCTGGGTGAGAAACTGCTCCGAAGTGTTCTTGTGTTGGTACTATTCCTTCATCGGCAGAGCTGGGGTTGTTGATGCTGAACATTGCAGATGTTGCACCTGCAATGCAAGTCGATAGTTAGCTTCTGTGGGACAGGACAAAGCCAGTCAATCAGGAAAAAAATGGAGATTCTAAGATGAAAGAATGGAATGAGAATGAGATCGCCTGTTTGGCTGCATGAGGCTTTACATATTGCCATTCTGTATATTGGTCATGCTGATCAGTCCTCCCTTACTTGAACCCGATGCTTTAAAGAAAACAGTTATAATCATCCCCCCACATTACAACTTTGTTTTTGAGAATGCAATGGATAAGGAGTGAGATTACTAGCCTTGCGCCCTTTTCTTGGCCCCGGCATTCACTTGTACCCATTTTCAGCAGAGTTGACTGATGTGTGATAGGTAGGTAACAAACTATGAACCCAGCTGACATTTAAAAAGACCTATATCCCTTAGTTATGGTGGGAATTGAAGGGTACAGCATCAGGTTCACATTTGTTGTTTTGTTGAATCTATCTGCCAACCCGCCGCCATCCACCAATACCATCTGTTACCGTTCTTAGAAACGGCGGGGGGGGGGCGGGGGAGGAGGTTGCAAGGGGTGGGGGGTTGGGGTTGAGGCTAGCAACCTTAAAAACTGCTGGAGACTGAAAGGCTGTAGTACTTTTGTTCCCCTGTCACTTTGCTCAAGAAATCCTTACCTTCAGTCGGTCCTCCGTTTCTCTTCTTCCAGAAGAACCTGCATACAAAGAAAGTTCCCAGAATGACCACAGAGGTTGCTACGGACCTGCTATGGCGATGAGGAGTGGGGGCTGCATCTGAAAGGCTAGTGTCTTTCACTGTATGGCAGTACAAGAGTCTTCTCAGTTGACAGACTTAAACTTTTTTTATTATTCATTGAAGTTTACAAAATAAGAATAAATGTTTACAATGGCATTATCAGTTTTAATGAATTGCACAGTGCCTTCAACACAAAATTAAAGTCAAATAAAAGAGGCGAAATGCTCGTTTCCTTGTGATGGTTATTTGTTCTGGGTATTCACGCAGGGTTGCGTTCTTTTATAAGCATTCGTTGACACATTCAGTTCCCTTGAAATTTTACAGGAGGGTGGGGAATCGAGGTTACTAACGAATAACTTTGGAGAAGTAAATTACATTAAGTAAATAAAATATCTGCTATTGTAAAAATACTATACTGTATTGATATGAACACGCAAAACACGCACTCAGACACACACCTGTTGACTTCAAAGGAACGGGGAACACTTGGAAGTGAACTTCGTCGTCGCTTTTCATCTGCAACCGCCTTCCTTTCAGTCCTTTGTTACTTACAGGGATGGAGCATAATTTTTATATGCATAAACGATCCGCTGAAAAACGAAAATCCAATGAACATCATATACCTACTATAGCGTGTTTATCGTCAACGAAAAAGAAACAAAAAAGGGAAACTTTTTTATTCATTTAATGTGCCCTCCAATTCTGTACGTGAAAGGAAAACGAAACCTCGTGCAGAACTTAAATTTGTCTAAATTAACGTTAATTATAATAGTTAGTGAAACATTAACTTATTCAAGTGCATCATCTTCTCAAATAAACTTATACAATGAACTATATATAACAAATAATGACAAACATACCACTTTATTTATGCAGATAATTGACCAATCTTTTGATACCATTTATGTTGAGGAACTTTTTCCTGCTCGTTTAGCAACCTGAGTTCCGTTCTGACTTCTTGGCCAAGTTTGTTCCAGACAGCCACCCACACATCGTCTTCCTCGGGAAGGTCAAGAAGACTTCTTCCCCAGGAGTGGCCTTCTGCAGCTCATCTGAAGAGGAAAATAGAGACTGCGTGTTTGCAATTCTGTTAAAAGGAGGGGCAAAATGGAATCTCCTCCGCCACGGAAGGGGGAGTAATAGGTCCTTCTGGTGACTGATCAGAAATATTAATTCAGGTGGAAAGAAATTAAAATCTATACGCTAAGAAATTGTTTTAGGTAACTTTGTACGTGTGTAAACACACACACACACACACACCACACACACACACACATATATATATATATATATATATATATATATATATATATATATATATATATATATAGTATGTATATGTATATGTATACACACACACACACACACACACACACACACACACACATATAATAGTATATATTATATATATATATATATATACATATAGACTATATGGATATAGGTATATATATTATATATATCCATATGTATATATATGATATATTATATATATATATATATATATATATATATATATATATATATATATAGACCAAAGTGCCTTAGACGAATGTGCTTTAGACTAAAGTACTTTAGACGAAATGTCCTAGAACCCATATATATATATATATATATATATGTATATATATATATATATATATATATATATATATATATAAACCAGAGTGCCTTAGACGAATGTGCTTTAGACTAAAGTACTTTAGGACGAAATGTCCTAGACCCATATATATATATATATATATATATATATATATATATATATAGATATATATATATATATATATATGCCGTAGACTAGTATATACGATATATATATATATATATACTATATATATATATATATGGATACTATAGTATATATATAGTATATATATATAATAGTTATATATATATATATATATATATATATCTGGGTATGGGTCTGGGCAATTTCGTCTAAAGTAGGGCTTTCGTCTAAAGCAATTCGTCTAAGGCACTTTGGTCTAAAAGCACTTTAGTCTAAAAGCACATTCGTCTAAGGCGCTTTGGTCTAAAGGCACTTTGGTCTAAAAGCACATTCGTCTAAGGCACTTTGGTCTAAAGAAAGTTTGGTCTAAAGTAAAATAAAGACAAGTAAAAATTAAGAGACTTTATTAAAATATAAATTTATAAGGTTAAAGATAAAATTATAACTATTACTACACAAAAAATTAATGAAAATGTAAATAAGAGACAGTATTTAGAAAGAACCCAAATTATATGCAATGCTTCTGAGGTAATCTTCCACTGAACGATTCTGGTAATCGGCAACATCATTGTAAATTCTTTTTTCTCTTCTTGCTTCGTTGGGTATTTCTTTTCTTGGGCTTGCTATACGTAAGTTGAGATACTCTTGTTTTGATGATTTGCTCTTCTCTTCTTTAGAGCATCCATAACATTATATAAATTTGAATGAGCTCTAACTAATACACCAAATCGTCTATGCCATGCTTCTACAGAATTTATCGTACGAGCGTTACCTTCGAGTGTGAGCTCATAAACATTCCATTCATGTACTGAAAATAATGGCTTGGACCGTCTTCCATTTCGTCTTTGCATCCCGTTTACAAAAGTATTGTCGATATATTCAATAGACGGCATTGCACTTTCTGGTGCTTCTTGTGTGAAACATTAAATTCCTCTTCTTGTACATCTCAATAGGCAGAAAGGCTAAAGCATTATACTTTACCGACAAATAAAAGAGAAAGTCTGTATCATTATTGTAATGAGTAACAAGACCCAATTGCTGAATTTTTCTCCACGTCGTTTGGCAAAATGAAAAAAAAAAAAAAAAAAAATGCACAGCAACATCACCTAAAGCACGCAAAAATGCATTTCGAGCTGCAAGTTCAAAGTCAATGCTAACTTCTGTTACGTCAGTTTCAATTCCGTGTGCTTCCATATTTTCTGAAAGTGTATACAACCTATTAACATAAATTTCTTCTGATTTCCCTGATAGTAAAGCAAAAAGAAGTGGATGTATTCCCTGTGAATTTCGGCATGAATTGTATATATTTGGTAAAAGATGTTGGGACACGTTTCAAAAGTGCCATCAGCAAACCGTGCTTTGAGGATCCCAACTTTGGAGTGATGAAGATGGGGTGGGTGCAAATAGATCAAAATAAACTCTATCCTCATCATCTTGTCCACTATAATGTAGCAGCCAGTTTTCTCCTCCTACTGTTATACTAATCTACCTTGCACATCTACACCGGCTAATGATGTCGGAAGCTTGGGAAACTGCTTACTTCTTACTTTCCAATACTTCGAGTCATAGAAGCAGTGGTAGGAAGCAGCGACAGGGAACATTCAGGAACCTCACTCATTGCTTCAAATATCATTGTTGTACTTGATTTTCTGTAATTTTGTTTTTTGCTAGCAACACATACAGTTTTTCAGCACCATCTGCGTGGTTATGATCCGAGGTTTTCATAATTTGTTTGATTTCTACTCAAGATGAGGCGACCGGGACACATTCGATCTTCAACATCGCCAATGAGAAGCTGTTTTGGTTGCGCTATTCCTCGTATAATAGTAAACCCATAGTTAGCATAGTTTTTATCTTTTCCTCAGCGTAGGTTTTCACGAATTTTGTAGTACTTTCCATTTTGGGGTTCGAGCTGAAACTAAATGACATAGAAAATATTCTTTTGAAAAAATGTAAACTTTGTTGTAAAAGAAACGAGTCTTTATACCAAACAACTTAACGAGTAGAAAGGTTATCAACCAAAAGTATATTTAATCGAACAAGTTCTTAGCCGAAATTCCTTTAAGCCAAATTAGTCATTAGGTAAAAGAAGGTCTATTAACCCAAAATCTGTTTAGCCGAAAAATTCCTTAGCCGAATGTGCTTTTAGACCAAAGTGCTTTTAGACTAAAGTGCTTTTAGACCTAAGTGCTTTTAGACCAATATGCCTTAGACGAATGTGCTTTTGGACCAAAGAGCTTGTAGACCAAAGCGCCTTAGTGAATGTGGTTTTAGACTAAAGTGCCTTAGACGAATGTATATATATATATATATATATATATATATATATATATATTATATATATGCATACATATTCAACTGTAAAGATGTATGAAGACATTATGATGTTCGGTAGAGGTAAACGATCCCAGGTCCCACAATCACAACGAAATCACGTTGCCGATCTGACCGTGAGAGGGATAAAAATCTATTGCCCCTACTACTACGTTTTCAGATATTCTTATTTGATCTGGAATAGACCCAGATATTAGTATGTATGTGAGGCACACACACACACACACACACACACACACACCCAATATATATATATATTATAAATATATATATATATATATATATATATATATATATATATATACATACATATATATACATACATACATACACACACACATATATATATATATATATATATATATATATATATATACGTATATATATATATATATATATATATATATATATATATACATATATATATATATATAGTATATACGTATATATATATATATCTATATATATATATATATATATATATATATATATATATATATATATATATATATTATATAGATGATATATGTATATATATATATATATATATACTATATATATATATATATAGATTATATATGTATATATATATATATTATATATATATATATATATATATATGTATATATATATATATATATATACATATATATATATATATATATATATATATATATATATATATATATATATATATATATATATATATATATATATAGATATATATATATATATATATATATATATATATATATATATATTATATATATATAATATATATATATATATGCACGCATACAAAAGTTGCCTAAACGATGTTCTTAGCGTATAGATTTTGATTTCTTTCCACCCGACTTCATATTTCTGATCAGTGTGTGTGTGTGTGTGAGAGACTGGTAAAAATGTTGTTACAACAGAATTCCATTCTGTGTCTCTCTTCAGGTAGGTAATGAACGAGAAAAGTTACATCCATAGGTAAGAAGTTTTTAAGTCACCTCCACTGATAATTCCTCTTTAATCCTCATAAGTGTTTGTTGAAGGAAGATGTATCGACAGTTGCTGCTGTAAATTATATGTGATAAATTTCAGTTTATTTTGTGTTTATGGTTATTTACATGGTTGAAAATAGCTGAGTCTGTTGTGTATACCTAACTGACCGTTTATGTTGTATTTATCTCTGGGGAAGTGGTTTTCTTGTAAAACCGATGTAAGATTGGTTACAGTCCTGGCATGGGATTTCGTATACTCCTGAGTCCCTGGGCTTGTCTTTTCTTTGACGTTAATGTATTTGTCTCTGGGGAAGTGGTTTTCTTTTAAACCGATGTAAAGTTGGTTCAGTCCTGGCATGGGGTTTCGTATACTCCTTAGTTCCCTGGGGCTTGTCTTTTGTTTGACGTTAATCAGGGATTTGCTGTGGATGAGATATATAGATGATATTCTTACATTTTGGGATAATAGGTGGGGCAATTTCAATGAATTCCTTTCAAAATTGAATGCATTAGTGCCCAACATCAAATTTAATGTTGAATGGGAAACAGACAACAAAACATTCCCTTTTGATGTTTTATTAATTAAATTAAGCAAATTTAGCATATAGAAGAAAACCCAGCGTTCTCAACTTCCATACATTCATTAAACTACTATCATGACATTCTTTATCAATATAGGTATAGCCAGCAACCTATCCTTAAGAGTGTTACTAATTTGCTCCCCGATTTCCTGGAAAAGGAATTTGAACTAATTCGTAAGCAGTTTTTGTGTTTAAAGTATCCTGACCATATAATTGAGAAAGCAATTCATAAAGCAAACATAATTTTCTACCGAACCCCTCAAGACCAAAGAGACACCCAACAATAAAATAAAAATTCCACAACTGGACAGGATTAAGATGGTGACTCAGACCCTCGGAAAATCTAACCCTTTTGCATTTACTTACCCAAACACCTTAGCCAATCCCCTGATTAACGTCCAACAAAAGACATCCCACAAGGGACTTCAGGCGTTTACGAAATCCTATGCCTGGACTGTGACCAATTTTACATCGGATTTACAGGATTATAACTTCCACAAGTCAGTTATGTATGGACAACGAGCTCAGCTATTTTTAACCATGTAAATAACCATAACCACGGAATAAACTGTAATTTGTCACATAAAATTTATAGCAGAAACTGTCGATACAAGAGCCAGATGATAGCGTCACCCTTGATTAAACAAAGAAAGGTAATGAACATCTCAAAGGGCGGCTGGGATTCAAATGTTATAGACAAAATCTTCCTTCAACCAATGCTTAGGAGGATTAAAGAGTTATTATCAATGGGGATGACCAAAAAACTTCTTACCTGTGGATGGATCTCCTGTTATACATACTGCCTTTTCTTTAACTTTTCTCATTCATTACCCGCCTGAAGAGAGAGATAGCAGTCTCTGAAATATTTTAATTTCTTTCTATTTTTGGCATTTTTATGGGCTCCTTTTATTATATATATATATATATATATATATATATATATATATATATATATATATATATATATATATATATATATATATATATATATATATATATATATGTGCAAATACATGCATTGTTTACTGCCAAGTTTTGTCCTGTTATTTCCTTTGTATTTTCGCGCATCTTCGCATTTGTTTGTCACGATGTTTCTTGAAAGCGACTCTGGGGAACCTCAGGCCTGAAGATTCTTATTATTTCATCGCACAGGTCTGGGATATTCCACTTACTTGCGTGCGTTACTTATAATATTTTATTTTGTTAATTATTTTTTTCTTTTTGATTTCGGTTCTTGTTACTTGTAGCAGAGGAAGGTCAGACGTTAAACTGGAAATTGCACTGGAATGACTCGGGAATAGAAGGAGAGCTCTACTGAAGGAATCAATAAATGGAGCCATCATTATAGAAGTGATTTCCAGTCGCGTTCAAAAAAATATTGGTCTGGGTAAACTTTCTATCATGTAAGTTATTTAGACGTGAAGTAGTTGTTAGATTTTTTTCATTCTATAATACCTTGTTTCATGAAACGAGACTGATCAGTTCGAAAATGATAGAGGAAATTTGACTTACATTACACTAGGTAGAAAGAGACACTTGGCCACGTTCATAGGCGACGATGGCTTACTTTGTAACAGGATTAAGAAAGGTTTTGTTTTCCAGGCTTTCAAGTCAGCATATATGTATCCATGTATCACTTATGAACGCGGCTCCGCTGCATTGAAGAAGAAGAAGAAGAAAGGACGGTGACTTACGATCTTTGAGAGGTAACGTCATCATTAGCCACTGAACCTCTCCTCTACTTGATAAGGAGACATAATAACTCGTATTTAAGTCTCTGTGGATCCTCCAGGTTGGTTCCGTTTCTTACCTGGAAGGGAACATTTAGATCAGAGGTAGAAGATTGGGAGCTCTTTCATATTTTGTGGCAGAGTTAGTTATAAACGTGTGCGTACAAAGCTCCTGCGTAACCCACGCATACATACACACACATGAATACATACGTACACAAGCACACACACACACATATATATACATACATTTTTACGTATTTAGCTGGCCTTGAGAGAGGCTAGATACGTAAACGGAAATAATTGGGGGATTTCAAGAGGGAATTGCTTTAACTTAACCGTAAATGATAGTTATTATTAATTTCTTTAGAGGGAAGGTCGCCAGAAAACTCAGCTCGTTACTTTACAGCTATTTATTTACAAAAAGGCCCGTGCTGGCCTGGAGAAAAGGTAAATGATGGCTCCACTGGAGTAGTTATAGCTGGTTTTCATACACTTGGATATTGCACACTTGCGGGCAGAGAGACGGCACGTGACTCATGGAATCTGGAAAAGAATCCCAGATTAAACAAGATAAAAGGAAAAATGACTTCTTGCTTTGATTAATTAATTCTCTAATACTGGGGAGAAGGAACTTTAAGGTTTCACTGAAGTATGCAATGACTCCATTGGTCTGGGACGATCACACAAGGGGAAGTATGCGGCCATGAGGCAGTGAGAGGGAACAAAAGGATGAATTCCTTTTGTTGCTGGAAATTGAATTGGGAGAATGAGGATCAAAATGATAATAGGTGATAAGGGAGAGACTGGCAATATGCTGTTCCACAAGACGTACCTGGATGTCGTGTTCAGTGTGGACCTTTGTAGAAAATGTGGCTCTTTTTAGAAAAGCATGGGCCCCCCTTTGTCTGAGGCCTGGGTCATCGGCGCACCACTCACACCCTGGATAGGCCTAACAGGGAAGGCAATTGGTGGGAAACTCGTCCGTCAGTCTCGCAGCCGACTGAGACAGAATTCAGGTGGGTTGCTTGGGGGTTGGAAGTCAGCTTAACCCCCCACGATCAAGGCAAATCCTGGAAAACAAGCATACAGCCAGCAGAGGGGTCACAGGAAAGAGAGCTTAAGATATAGGTCTAAGAAGTACCAATCTGCCTACATCCTCCCCTTTTGAGATACGTCCCTACAGCTAATAAAAGACTCTTTCCCCAACTGGGGAACTCCCTATCTCTAGCTGGCGGGTTTTGGGTTTCCCGCGTTTACTAAAAATCAGCTGATATTCTAAAGAAATGGCTGCCGTTTTCCAAATCAAATTATTTAATTGATATTTGGGTAGACGAACGATCTATAAACGTCACAGCTCCCCTGTTAAGAAGGCATTCACTCCCTTTCGGGCGTGAAGGTCTTGGCTTAAATAAATTGATCGTCTCGACTACCCAGTTCTCCTACTCTAACTTGAAGTTTTTTGAGCAGCGATACGGCTGACTACAATGGCCTACCTAACTTATAGGCAAAGATGCTAAGTGTACTAACTTAATGTAGTGATGTAATCTAGCCTAAGTAATAACTACGGGTTGTCTGTGACGACAGTCTACTCTACCCCTAGATAAGGTTACTTGAAAATTCTACTTTCTACTAACGTAATGCCCTGGTACTAAATCATTAGCCTAACCTACTCAATACAGTTAAAGGGAGACGCAATCATTCCAGAGTGTGGTACGCACAGCAGTAGTTCAGCGACGGAACTGTTAAAATACATGAGAGGCCAATGACGCGTGGGGATGATGAGTGGTTAGTGCATTACCAGGATGGAAATGTAATGAGGTAATTATGCCATTTACATGAGTGTTAGTATCACAATTTCTAGGGGTTAGAGGGTTAGTTCTACTGGCAGAGATCAGGCTGGCTACCTTCTCTGGGTAGGTGCCAGGATCACTCTGCAATTGAATGCGACACTGTACCTCGGGCACAGGTGTCAAGGAGAGCATGTGGCTCTTTGGTTAGTATGTTAATGGCGTCCCTTCTTCTTCTTCTTCTTCTTATTCCTCCAGGACCTGGCTATACCAGTCCTTGGAGTAGACGGAGGCACTGACTCTGGGGAAAGGCCAGAAACGCCGGCAGGAGCAGAGGCAGTGGTAGCCTGAGGGATTTCAGGAGAACACCCTACTTCGGTATCTGCAGCAACCGTCGTAGAGGTGGAACCTACTGCAGGGGAGGCCCTCACTCCGGCTGCTGCGACAGCCGTCGTAAGGGGAAAACTCCAGGCTGACTCCTGGTCGGGCAGTTCCTGGTTTTCCAGAGGAGGTATGAAGGTTAGGTCTGCCGGAGGTTCATCCTCGGGCGACAGTGGTGAGGGTGAAGAAGACTCATGGACTTTGGGCTGGCCATGGACTGCGGTAAGCTCCATGCCTGTTGGAGGATCTCCTGTAGGAGGATCCTTGGTTAGGTTAGGCGCCGGCACTAGCTCGGGGCCAGGCGCAGAAGTCAAGTTCTGTGGGTGGCTCTACGTCCAAGGCTGGACGGCGCTTGGCACTGCTCAGTGCTGCCAAGTGGCACTGGAAGAGTGTGGAGGTCGACTGGACCTGTGGCAGGTACCGGAGGTGCAATACCTCTCGGCATGCCCTTGGAAATGGGAGACAGAGGCTCCTGTCTCTTGTGGAAGGCTAAGCCTTGTGGAATATGGTCAGTGTCCGCTGCTGGTAATCGGCTAGGGCACCTAGGCCAATTAGTAGAGTGCCCTATTACGTTGCAGGTTTTGCAACGGAACTGTGAATGATCAATCTCCCTCCTTGGTAACGGGGCAGACTGTTGTGGTTGTACTTCCTGGAGGAAGTAGAATTTCGATTACTCCATGCTTTAGAGTGATTGGGACGTGGGGTTAGGACCCCTAGGCCTTTTGAACTGTGAGGGAGACTTCATGTCTTGCCCTAGGAGGAGGTCGTAACCTCCTGGAATGTAGCTTGCAACTGCAAGGGTACAAACTTTGGAGAAACTAGGTCTGGTAACCCTCAATTGGACGGTCGGAAGGATCAGCTTGATATGGTTGATACCTTCAATGGTTATTAAGTGACGTCTATCAATATTAGCCCTCGGGGGATTCGATCTTCCCGTATCAGGGAGATTTGAGTGCCAGAGTCGTCGTAGGCTCTGACGTGGCTTGGCTGATAATGGTTTTGGAGGGGTGCGACGGTTATAGGGCCCTTAGCTGGGGGTCCTAGTGAAGAAGGATTAGTAACGCCCATTGCGATGGCGGGAATATTGTGATTTGCGCACCCTCCATAGTTGGCAGACATGTGACCCTTGTGGCCACAGTCTCGGCAGAACTTGTTCCAGAACCTCTTCCGTGGCACTGGACGGTAAGACCGAGATGCCCCACAGGTTGTGAATCTGTGGAGTCACCAAGGCTGGCAGTGTGCTCTGGCACAGGTGAGGAGTCCTCTCTGGCAGTGATTTGAGGTAGGGAGGTTAAGGAAACCTCTGTTGAATCATCCTCGGAAGCAAGTCCGGGGTTAACTGGTGGGCTTACCTCTTCCAAGGTGGAGGAGGTAGGCGGTAAGATGGTAAGAGGCTGAGATGATGCGGAAGAAACGTGGCTCTGACCCACTGGGTCAGGGCCAGGTTCGCAAATAAAAGGGATGTCTGGGACATCGGAGGCACTGGCCTCTGAATCTAAAATTGATGTTTGATTATGAGGCATGCTGCAGGGGTCCAGTGCATCTGGTAGTGGGAGCTGCGTCCAGGGGAGATACGTGGCGTTAAGTAGATCTCGGCCCAATATCACCTGATAAACATCATGAAATTGGTCAACTACGCCCAGGCGGCACAATGTGGTTTCCTGGTCACTGGTCCAGAAAGGGCATTTTTACATTCAGAAGGACCGAAGGAACAGAATAGAGGTTACCGTCAATCCATTCAACTGAATTTCTTCGTTCGTCTGGATTTTGGCACCCCTAGGCAATGCCTTTCTGGAAATAAGGGAGACCTGGGCTTCGGTGTCGGCCATGACTTGTACCCACTGATAGGCCGTAGGAGACTGTTCATCAGGCAGGGCTACATGGTAGCCTTGGAGAAGTTCACCCTGGAAGCTCTCCTCCCAAGGTAGAGACCGACTTGGGCACTGGTCGGAATCCACAGCATGCCCACGCACACAACAAGTGGTGCAGAACCTCCGCAACCACCTCTTACCGGGAGTCCAGCTCATGGTCTGGGGCTTAGAAACTAGCAGAGAGATTGCGTCATCTAGGAGAGCTAGCTCATGCTTCTCTCTTCTTCTCTTTCCTTTCTCTCTGCTTCTCTGGCTTTCTCCTCTGCTTCTCTTTCTTCCTTTTCTTGCAGGCGCGCAGCAGCCTGCTGCGTCTTTATCCACTGGTCAAGTGCTGGTCCAGTGTAACCAGCCTCCTTGCCCAGAGTTATGAGGGCTCCGAGCTTCTCTAGCTCTCTGGCAAAGAAGTCGCGGGAAGCAGGGGAAGACATTTCCCTTAGGCTGCAGTAGAGGCTCGGAGGAAAATGAAAATAATGGCCAGGAAAGGGTACTGAATGGAATGGGAGTGCCTACTGTGGAAAGTAGCTCTCACTTGGAAATGGGTTCTGTGACGTGGTAATGAAAAATCTGAAAAGACTGGGTGCTCGGTGGCACTTTGTGAATGGCACCTTCTGCTGAGGTGAAAAAATCGAATGAAGTGTGCGGCCGTACGTCACACTTACGGGCGTTCCCAACTTGGGAGACATTGGAATGGGCTACCTGTAGGTCTAATACAGGTGCACGGCACTTATAGGAGGCGTTCCTTGGTTCAGTGATCCAAAATGGTGGATACTCTAATGAATGGGTGTTCCGTAAGGACGGACACGCAGGTTTAATGGCTACCTGTACGGCCTGTAAAGGTGCAATGTCACTTATGGAGGCTGGAGCACTGGTATCGTGCTGGTGTGTCCGGACACTACATGCAGTATACTCATGGCAGAGTGTAATGGTGGAGGAGAGAAAGTAAAAGGTGGGAGTACTTCAGCAGCCAGTCGATGGAAAGTGTCAAGAATTAGTGGCACTGTGAAATGGTAAGACCTGACGTGTGCACTGGTGGTGGCCAGTCCTAAACTGGTAACGACTTCCCTGTCTGGAAGTAATGAATTTGCGTGGCACACTGTGCGGGTTGTGCTTGCGGTATATGCAAGTCTTTCGTGATAAAGAAAATGAAAAGACCACTCGGGCAACGACAGGTAATGGAAATTTTAGAAATGCTCAGTCCCTCGCTGAAGTACTCGGTAAATGAAATAAATAAATGCTTGCAAACTGCAATGGACACATGCGCGTACGTATCACGCTGTGTAAATGAAAGACACAAGAGACTAAAATAATGTTAATTCTGCATGCTCTAATTAATGGTAAGATGTAGTACTCTTGGCTTCGTGAATAATGGGTTCTGGTTTTCTCTCTCTCTCTCTCTCTCTCTCTCTCTCTCTCTCTCTCTCTCTCTCGGAGAGGGTGAAAAATGATATATGAATGAACTCCCTTATATTTGAATTGAACTACTAATGTTAGTTTAATATGACGCAACTTGCGTTAAATGATTTACTTACGTTAACGTGAAATGAAAGAATTGCTTTGGATAACGTTTTAATGAAAAATGATAACGCGCTCGCGTTGAACGATTTTACGTTAATGATAGCGGCTTGCGCTTATGAAATGATTTGCGTTTCAATATGAATTTTACAAAGACGCGTTTTACGTTAACAATTCTTGTGATTTACTCTACTTGAGATTTACGTTAACTTTATGTAAGATTACTAGGTCCCTGTGAACAGTGAAATGACGGTAAGGATTTTAAAACGATGTTAGCAAACAATTGTGAATGAGGTTACGTTAAGTGCGAAGTGAAATGAAACTTCGCTCAGCGAGCGAGTGAGTGAGCGATGCGAGGTGAAACACGTGAGTGAGCTGGCCAGCGCGGGCTAGCAGTGATGGCGAATCAGCTGATTCTCTGTAAATGTGAAGGCAATTTACAACTCAAAATTCTACTTTCGTATTCAAGGCGAATTACGTTAATTTCTCTGGCAGAACGATAGATACTAGGTACCGAGAGTTGATATTATTTACGTTAAAACTTCGGGACTTACGTTACTTTGCTTAAATTGTTTAGATAATTCTTAAAGGGATAAAAAACATGGCTGCCGCTTTGTGAGACGGAACGTTGGCTGGGAAAGCGCACGCGCGAAAGCTTACTAAGCTGAGAGGTAAGCGGTTACCAACACTTGGAATGAAAACTAAGTTAAAAATGAATACCCTAACATATCACAGACAAAAGAATTGTACACTTCTTTTGCCGTAACTATTAGTAAAACACTCCTAACTAGCTAGGCTTTCTAATACAGCAATAAACCCTGGCAAAGCACTTCCTAGTTTGATCTGGTCCTTTCTGGCATCTATCTGCACACGTGTTTGTGTGCGCTCCTACAACAATGCGATTTACAAAATAACAGAACTCGCTCGGCGCTCTGGCCGTTACAATATAATAATATTTCTACCTTCACATTTGTTTAACACACTTCTACAATAAAAATACTTAAACGTACCTTAAGCTAACATTGGTTATAGAATAATCATATTAATGAATGGAATACCTTACCGTGAGTCAGTGTCTTTTTCTCCCGTCAAGTGTGGCTTAGTTTTGCGCTTTGAAAAACATTTACAGTTTACGTTTTACAACGGATAACGCCAATTTACAAGCTTTTTTGTTTTTTAAGCAAGCTAGGGTCAATCGTGGCAAGATTCGCCAATTTTACGTATTTAGCTGGCCTTGAGAGAGGCTAGATACGTAAACGGAAATAATTGAGGGATTTCAAGAGGGAATTGCTTTAACTTACCGTAAACTGATAGTTATTATTAATTTCTTTAGAGGGAAGGTCGCCAGAAAACTCAGCT
>NC_061098.1:38653210-38655710 GCF_015104395.2 Macrobrachium nipponense | reverse complement strand
CCAATGAATTACCTGAGCGCGAAAGGTATTTGAGGGTGAGAGGCGACATGAACTTTTAACCTCTTGCGGTGGTGTAGTAGGTAAAAGCTTCACTGACGTTCCTGGATTTGAAAGGCTCAGTGGGTTCGCGCCCAGGTCCAGGCAAGTCTATTATCGAGAAAAAAATTTCCCTTCGGTTAGGCATATATGAAAAATATAATAATTTCGAGGTAGAGCGAATTAGATATTAAAGGAAATTGTAGCTCGATATATGTATATAAAATCACGTAATGTGATATGACATATATATATATATATATATATATATATTATATATATATATATATATATATATATATATATATATATATATATATATATATATATATATCATCAGGGGAACATAGGGAGAGGCATCATACTTCGGTACATTTATTTCGCCGACGTTTCACGACTCATAGTCGCATTCTCAAGGCTATAATTAAAGATAAACACACGAACATTAAAACTACGCACTGCATAATTCATAAAAATTACACGATATTTAAAAATTCAATGAACATAAACATCAGAATGTAGAACATTAAAAAATTTATGAATATCTTAAAACAGAAAAACATACTGAGCGCTAAAATTATGTACAGTACAGTTACATTAAAACTATTTAAAAACTACAGAAAAACATAAAAAATTATGATATGGGTGTAGAAAAATTAAAAATAAATAAATAACACTAAAACAGTAAGGCTATTCTGTACCTTATCCTCGCAAAGGACGGGCAGTGACTGAGAGAATTTTTAGAAAATATAAACATACACTCATGGCGATGAACAACTGAACAGAGGAGGATTGCGCATTTAAGGAAGGAACTATCTTTTTTTATCGTAATGGATTCCAAAGTTGTTAGGTCGTTTTCGTTTTATGTTTGGCCTATAACTTTTATTTTTTCTAAAAGGTTATTGTCAAAGAGGGAAGAGTTCTTACTTTCTCTAGGTTTAGAATTTTGTTTACCGAATTACAGGCCGAACTATAGCAGGTTTTTTCTACCCATAGAATGCTAATTTGGACAACCTTAGATATCATCTATCATCTTTAGCTCATTGTGCATATCATAAGCTAACACTAGATTGACTCCTTTCTTCAACAAATATGATTTTGGCACTTTAAAAAAAACTTGGCCAATGATTATTACAAAACCAGACAAAGGTAAGGGTTGCGTAATTTTGGATAAGGATACTTATATTGAGAAGATGGATATTATCTTAAATGATCATACAAAATTTGAGAAAATGGGGTGTTCCAGATTTATATATATAATTAAACCAGAGGAAAAAATGTAAGGTTTCTAAGGTTGCTAAAACAAAAAAAGATAATTGATGATGATATATATCAGCAACTATTCCCTACAGGGTCTTCGTATGGGGTTTTGTATGGGTTGCCCAAAATACATAAAGAAAGTGTCCCATTAAGGCCCATTCTTTCCTCAGAGAACACTCCTAGTTATAAGGTTGCCAAATTTCTGGTTCCTATACTTGAGCCTCTCACTAAAAATGAATTTTCTTTTAAGCAACTCTCATAAATTCAAGGAGGATATTCTTATACAAGATTCAGAATTATTTATGGTTAGTCTGGACGTTGAGTCTCTTTTACTAATGTCCCTGTAAAGGAAAAGACAATTGACATTATTTTAAATAGTTATTTATAGAACCGGACTCTACTTTTCATAATCCTTAGTCGTGAGTTTTTTAAACAGTTGTTAGAGCTGGCCGTGCAGGACACGACTTTCATTTTTAATGCCTTTATATACAGACAAGTGGAAGGAGTAGCAATGGAATCCTCACTAGGTCCGACACTTGCTAATATTTTTATGTGCTCTTTGAAGGAGCGTATGCTTGATGATTGCCCCCTTAGCTTCTTGCCTCAGTTTTATCGTAGATACGTTGATGACACTTTCGCCTTATTTCCGAAACAAGTTTAATGCGGAACAATTCTTAGAATTTGTCAATGCCCTACACCCTAATATCAGATTTACACTCGATGAGAAGAAATAACAAGTTCCCTTTCTGGATATTCTAGTGTTCAGGAACGAGGAAGGCTTCTACATGGGTGTTTTTAGAAAAAAACTTTTACTGGGTTAGATATCAACTTTTATAGTTCTTGCTTTTATAATTTTAAACTTAATACTATCTCAACTCTCCTACACAGGGCCTTCACCCATACCTCTAATTGGTTTACTTTAAAGAAGGAATTAACTTTCTTTCCCAATATCTTAAAAATAAATGTTTCCCAGACAAACTCTGTTTAAGATGCCTAAGAAAATGCTTGATGCCCGATTCATAGAGGTGCCAACGGTTTTGACAGTACCAAACTTAAAAAATGTTTGCTTGCTTCCCTTTTCTTCATGACAACCTCTTCAGAAAAAAGGTCCTGGTAATTATTCAAAAGGAATTCCCGGCACTGAACCTAAAAATCGTCCCAAAAATATCCATTAACTATCGTATCCCTGTTTAAAACGAAAGAC
>NC_061098.1:38648210-38650710 GCF_015104395.2 Macrobrachium nipponense | reverse complement strand
CTCATCCACAGAATGTTTTTGGGTTTTATTGCATTTATTACTGTAGTTTCAAAGTATTCCATGTACAGATTGGCTAAAAATAGGACTTAAAGGACTACCCATACTACACCCGAAGTTTTTGCTTGTAGAATGATCCCCCGAATGAAAATACGTTATTAGATGCACATAATTCAACTAACTTTATTATTTTGTCAAGTGCCAAAGGGAAATGATCTGAATAGGGGGATAATTTTTCCCTTAAAAACTGAAGAACGTCCTGTACTGGTACTTTTGTGAATAGGGAGTCTACGTCAAGGCTTAAAAGTTTTATGTTGTGAAGTGGTATATGTGCTTCTCTGAATTTGTGACAAAAGTCTTCCGAATGTTTGATGTGACTGGAAGAAAAAGTGATATATGGAACTCAATCTAATCTTCGCCTCCTCACTACGGACCACGTATACAGGTATCTGATTTCATTCTGTTCCGACATTGCTGCCTATAATAGCGTGACTCATTCCAACAGACTTTTACGCAAGTTAAATAACCTAATAGATAATAGCGCATGGAATAATCTTGAACAACAAGACAAAGTTTTAAACTTATCTAACCACCCCCCTACTGTAAATCAACATTTAGTTTTAAATTTAGGCTTATCCTTTGCCCTTATGCCAGACCGCAAAAACAACCTAGACTTCATAGTGGCTTTGATAATTCATATCTGACAAAAACTACAGCCGTGAAGAGATATGTTTAAAAGGAGTGTTACTAAATGCTTTAACTGACCTTCATAAGAAATATCCTGTTCCCCGCAGATTCATGATAGCCATCCACTCGCTAAAAAAGTTAGATGTTTTAATAAGTAGATCCGACAAAGACGGCAAAATTGTAATAATGGACAAAGACTTCTACCTCGACAAAATCAACCAGCTCCTTAGCGACACAAATACTTACGAAAAAACTGACGAAAAATCCCCTCCAGAACGTTCCCACAGAATTTTTTCGGAAAGTAAGATTAATTGGCCAAGACAAAAAGAGTATTGAACTATTAGAGAAATTTAAAGTAATTAATCCTAAATTACCCTACTTTTATGGTCTTCCAAAACTCACAAAGACAATCTTCCATTCAGACCCATCGTTTCATGCGCCGGAGCTTTCAATTACAAAATTTCTAAATGGTTAGCTGGCCTCCTTTCTCCTTTTTTAGGCACTTTTTCTCCCAGTCACATCAAACATTCGGAAGACTTTTGTCACAATTCAGAGAAGCCCATATACCACTTCACAACATAAAACTTTTAAGCCTTGACGTAGACTCCCTATTCACAAAGTACCAGTACAGGACGTTCTTCAGTTTTTAAGGGAAAAATTATCCCCCTATTCAGATCATTTCCCTTTGGCACTTGACAAAATAATAAAGTTAGTTGAATTATGTGCATCTAATAACGTATTTTCATTCGGGGAATCATTCTACAAGCAAAAATTCGGGTGCAGTATGGGTAGTCCTTTAAGTCCTATTTTAGCCAATCTGTACATGGAATACTTTTGAAAACTACAGTAATAAATGCAATAAAAACCCAAAAACATGCTGTGGATGAGATACGTGGATGACATACTAACATTTTGGGATATAAGTGGGGTAATTTTAATGAATTCCTCTCAAAATTAAACGCATTAGTGCCCAGCATCAAATTTAAAGTTGAATGGGAAACAGACAACAAAATTCCTTTTCTTGATGTTTTAATAATCAGGGACACGACAGAATACAAATTTACATATACAGAAAACCAACGTTCTCACTTTCATATATTCACTACTTTAGCTATCATGACAATACTATCAAGATAGGTCTAGCTAGCAACCTATTCTTAAGAGCCTTACGAATTTGTTCCCAGATTTTTCCTGGAAAAAGAATTTGAACTAATTCGCAAGCAACTTTCATCTTTAAAGTATCCTGACCATTATAATTGAGAAAGCAATTCAAAAAGCAAACGTAATTTTCTACCGACCCCCTAAAGACAAGACCAGAGACACACCCAACAATAAAATAAAAATTCCCCACCTGGAGACGATTAAGAGAGTAACTCCACACCCTTGGGAAATCCAACCCTTTTGCATTTACCTACCCAAATACCTTAGCCAAATCCCTGATTAACGTCCAACAAAAGACATCGCCCAAAGACTCTGGGGTATATGAGATCCCATGCCAGGACTGTGACCAATCTTACATCGGATTTACAGGTAAATCACTTCCCCAGAGATTAATACAACACAAACGGTCAGTTAGGTATGGACAACAGAACTCGGCTATTTTCAACCATATAAATGAACATAACCATAGAATAAACTGGAATTTGTCACGTGTAATTTATAGCAGCAACTGCCGGTACAAGAGTCAAATGATGGAATCGGCCTTAATAAAAGAGAAGCAGGTAATGAACATCTCAAAAGGGAATTGGACATCGGACATCGTCGACGCAGTGTTCATTCAACCAACGCTTAAGAAGATTAAAGGAAGATTTATCAG
>NC_061098.1:38630710-38643210 GCF_015104395.2 Macrobrachium nipponense | reverse complement strand
GTCGCCACGGTCCATATCTCAGGAGGATATCCTAACAGGAGACAAGATGCCACACGCAGGAGTGTCGCTCGGGTCCTGACTGGGATGTCATGACAATAACGCACACACATATGCACAAACACGCCAGAGAGAGAGAAAGCGAGAGAGAGTGAGAGAGAGAAGGGGGGGGGGCCGGTGTGGGAACAGAGTGTGAGAGAGGAGACGAGAGAGAGATGAGATGAGATATATATATATATATATATATATATATATATATATATATATGTATATATATATATATATATATCATATATATATATATATATATATATATATATATATATATGTATATATATATATTTATACACATATACATACATCACATACACACACACACACACACACACTATATATATATATATATATATATATATATATATATATATATATCTATATATATATATATATCTCTATATATCTCCTTTAAAGCTAATTTTAGATAAAAGTTAAGACGAAGAAACACAATGCCAATTAGGAACTGCGAATTACTCTCACCTGACTGAGCAGAGGAGGTGAGAGACATAAGGGACAGAAGGACGAGTAGACGGGAGACCTGTATCATCTTCTGAGGGAGTTCTGACTGACGAAGTCTTCTGACGATGACACCAGATCTCCAAGGGAACTTTCACTCGGCCTCCGTTAGCATTCCTGAGCTCAAACTTAGAAAACCCGCCGGGAACACGAAAACTCCAATACTTGTGCACGAGGATAAACCAGACTCTCGAGATGAGCTACACAGAGCCTTCTGTAACGACTTCCCGCCATACGTGATTAGTCTGACCACATGAGCCTGACGTCATCATTGACAGGAAATACTCGATATGTCACAAGTTACAAATCGTCCTCAGTTCGACGAAGTGGCATTCTTTCCTCAATCTGAGATGATGGTCTTGAAAGATTTTTGATACGGTCTTGAAAATGTGTTAGCGCTGATAGCTGAAGTTATGATATGTTCCAGAGAACCAAAAAACTCGGTCACTTTGGTTGGAGATCTAAAAAACAATAAAAAGAAAGAAAATGGGTTCAACGTCGGTTTTATTGAAAAACAGGGACGAAATAGTGAGGGAAAATCATGGTTTTACTGACTGAGGAAGTCTTGCAATTGGACCTTCAGAAGTTCAAGCGAAGATGTGATGCCCTACGACCATAATACTATTCTTCTTTCTTTTTGATGCATTTTTTGTCTATTTATTAATTTATTTTCCTTTTTCGTTAAGTGAGATTTCTTTCTGAATTTCCCTTTACCTCCTCTTACTTCTTCCTAATGAACACCGGGGGTCATATTTGTTGGAAGCTTGAATTCCCAGTCCGTGGCCATTTTGGTGAGTTTGTTCCATATGAATAGGACTCTTTATCTACTAAATAATAATAACAATAGAGAAACTCAGATCTGTTGTTGAAGCGAGCTAAAGCGAGGGCAGGGAAATGATCTCATCGAAGGGAAATCCTGATCAAGAGTCATCAAAGGATGAGGAAAAAAAGAAAAAAAAACCCATTTGTACTGGGAAAGGATTCAGGGCGCAGCAACAAATGCAACATTCTCTGCAGCATTTTGTTCCTTTCATTTTTAAGTTAATTGTGCATGAAGATGAAGATGGATGTTTTATCAGTAAGTTTGAATCCGAATATTTCACAGAAAACGCTTTTTATCTTTCTATGTGGGTCTCTCTTCTCCTTATAGCCAACCTTCAATGAAATTACTTTTTGCAGATTGGTTAGAATATCGTTTTCCGGACATCATCAGCTCAAGGCCGAGAATGGACATTCACAGGTGATATTCATCTCCTTTATATTTGTCCCTCTGTCTGTCTGTCAGTTTCACCTGTCAAGTATCGAGTTAGTAGAACCGTATATGTACTATATGTTATATATATATATTATATATATATATATATATATATATATAGATATATATATATATATATATAATATATATATATATATATATATATATATTGTCACGACTTAATTAATAACGTAAACCTTTTACGTTAAAGCAAGCTCTTTATAATTTGCGTAAAGCCATTACATAAAAAAACAATAGTATTTTGCACAACTTTAAGTACCTTTAACTACCAGTTATAATTTATGAACAATGATGGCAAAGGACAACGAGGGAGTATGATACGGAAAAGGAAATATATATATTTATTTATAAAAGAGAGAAAAAGAATAATTAAATAATATTGGACCGAGGTAAGTTTCAGGTCACTGCAGTGTAAACTTGATGCTTCGTTGTAATGGAATGCTGTTAATTGCAGATCTAATAACGAAGGATAGTTACTAATAACAATACTTAACTCCTAGTTTTATCAACGGCGCTTCAGTTGCAGTAATGAATATGAGGGACCAGTGATGAATCTGAAGAACATTTACAGGCTGTCTAAGGCTGATATCCTCTGCCATGTTCATAATGTGTCCATTGCAGATTAACAGGTGTTTGAATCCTTCAGATAAGGAACAAGATTGGTATCGAGAACTTGAAAAAAACTTGATCACAACTGCTCCCCGAAGACAAACATCCATGCATCAGCAGGGGAAGAACGATCAAACGGGCGTGACAGTGATATAAGGTGCTGAAGACTCAGAAGCAGGCGTTAATGTCGAATAAAGGGCGCCAACAGATACACACCATTGCAGCGATCCAACGCGAATCCGCTACTCTCAGCAAATAAGTACCTCTCAGAGGCAATCCCAACCTCTAGCGTTTTTCAGAGGATCACTACGGAAAAACCTTGGGACGTTCCCGAAAAAAGTCTCTCTGCCTCCCAGTCATCATGTAAAGGAAGAAATGATTGGATTAGAACTATCCTCTTTAACTACTGCAAAACAAATAAGCAAACAGCACCCAGTTACTAACAAGCAGCAAACATACGACTGCGTGGGCAAAAAATAATAAATAAATATGTAAATATTTAAATTATCGAACGAAAGTACTTTCGGGGGTGATATCATAATATATATATATATCTATATATAATATTATATATTATATAGTATATATATATATATATCTTAGATATATATTATATATATATATATAAATATATATTGTTTAAATTGGGGAGAGACTTATGTAATTGCTAAGTCTAATGATTATGTTTCAAGAAATTGACTGGAATCAGTAATTATACAAATCACTAATAAAAACAACCTAAATCTTAGTCTGGTGATGTACCATTTGGACCCATACTATCTGTAAAATGTTTATGAAGGACCTTAAAATAAATGAATTAACTAACTAAATAATTAGTCCCACATGTTTTTTAGTTATCTTTATTCTCTCTCTCTTTCTCTCATGCTTGCTATATCTATATCCTATGTTCGTTTCTCACTCATTTTGAAAATTTTTGTAAATTCAAGTTACTAATACAAAGTGTGCTTTTTTTCGAATTAAATTGCATTCGTGATTTTATTTAATCTGTACTGTCCGTCGTATATGCCTCTCTCTTTTCAAAATGTATTGTTTTCTGACTAAATTACCTGTGACCACTGTGGGTTGGCTGCTTTTAAAATCTTTTAATCTAGACCACAGGTGTTTTTTCGTTTCTTTAAAGTGAATTGGACCTTATGTAAATCCTCTAGTGTCTGTTTGTATACTATACCTACTTGTACAGTGTTTTTTCTCTGTTCGATCAGTCTTGACTAAAGTAAAGAATCGTTCAGACCAAAAGATCTCGGCAGTTCTTGTGTTTTCATTTTCCTCTGTGGCATTACCTTTATTTATACATAGCATCACGTTTTATACATTTCGTTATGAATATAGATATATATATATATATCTATATATATATATATATATATATATATATATATATATATATATATATATATATATATATATATATATATATATATATATATATATATATATATATATATAATATTGTTTATAAATGGCTCGTTCCCTTAGTGAAAATGTATTGATGTGACTTACTGGCACTCCTAAAGGGATTTACATGGAGGGACAAGGTTTATAACAAACAAAAATCTAAGGCTGAAGACCGATATTACTGAAAGGAGAATCTACATAAAACTCTGGACTTTAGTTTCAATGAACTATGTTACATTTAAATTACGTGTAGGTCCAGAAATTAATAGAAGTTTTTGAATTACATGTACACCGGAAACACAAGTGTCGTATCCAAGGGTTCCCAATTTTCCTCTCAACGACCAGGCACGAAAGATGTCTGCAATGAAATTGCATTCTAGCATCAGTACTAAGGCCTTGGACTTTTGGGCAATGTTACACATTACTTGCTCTTAGCATTACATATCAAAGCTCACTCAAAGGGGGTGGGGCCATAGAATGACTGGAAAAGCTTATACAGAAAAGGAATGCTAAGTTGCTTGATTAACTAGGGGATGTTTAATGTTTATTACTAGCATCACAAGGGGAATTAATCACAACATTGAACCGAAATTGGGGAGTGAGAAGCCGAGCCAGGAAGGGGAGGAAGTCGCCTTGGAAGAATGAACCTAAATACAGACAAGAGGAAAAACAATTCACTGACTGCACTAGAAATTACTGTCACAATACCTGGAAACCTGTGGTCTTGTGGTCTTTGGTCTTCTCATCTCCTGACTGATCTGTGCACTATGGATGATAAAACGAGCACGTGTGGGATCACAGAGGAATTAGGGGAGCAAAAGGGGGGCAAGTGATATTCTGAGCAGGTGAGATACATCTAACTTCTCAGAACGAGCTACTGTGCGCTTCATCTGAGAATGAGCATTGGGGTTTGTGGACCTCAATCCTTTTTCTAGAATCTCAGCCTAGAGATGCTCCACCTCATTCAGGACACCTGGGGAGAGTAATTCCAAGGCAGCCAATAGGAATAGAGAATTGTTTACGAGAGAAAGAATGCTTTCAGTTCATGGGCAACTCGAGAATATGTGAAATTCTTTATGAAGGGGTATTACTTTTACTTGATTTCTGGTTTAATTCCTGAATACTCCCCATTCTAGAGAACATCTCAACTCTAGATGGGTAGGAACGGACAAGAAACAAGGACAAAATGACAAATATAAATAACTGAGCCATTCTATACTACACCCCTGAGTGGACTTATGATATAAAATAAACAACACTCTGCAGATGCTAATTTTCACAATTTTGAGAGTTTACTTGACTGGCAGAGAACTTAAAAGAAGTTAATTCTTGAAGAGTCAAGAAATCAAGAATTATTAAAGAATAAAAGGGTGACATGAATAAAGAGACAATACCTAACAATTTGCTATTGCATTTACAAAGAAAAAATTATTACTCTTAAAATATAACATCCCACTTGGAATGACTATTAAAATGAACAGCAATAATAGTATACTTAATTCTATCACGGTATAATACTGTCAGCTTATTGTTTTAAGGCAACATATACTATTAATTTGTCCTGATGGGGCGATATGACATGTTTGTAGGGGTGTTAATAGCCCTACTATTTTGTTAAGTAACTTTGTCCTGTGCCATTAGACAACTTTTAAAAACCAGTATTAATTTCTCCATAGGGAACATTAGTGTATATTAAAAGGGATAGAATTAAGAAAGTAATTCTCCATAGAGGGGAAATAAAATTACACAAAATGTAAGTCTCACCAGAGACATTGACAATTACACACATGCACAAAAAAAAAAAAAAAAAAAAATATATATATATGTATATATATATATATATATATATGTATACATATATATATATATATAATATATATATATATATATATATATATATATAGTATATATAATATAGTATATATATATATATAGAGAGAGAGAGAGAGAGAGAGAGAGAGAGAGAGAGAGAGAGAGAGAGAGAGAGAGAGAGAGAAAGAGAGAGAGACAAGAGAGGAATATTAAATCAAAGATAAAATCAAACAATGTATAAACGAGCCAGGCTTCTAAAATATAGCTAAAGTTATAGCATTTTTTGCGGCCTAAAATTTTCCTAGTCGCATGGAATGCTGAGTCCCATGAATAGGGCACTGTGCTAATTGTGGCACTTTTATATTAGTAGTTCCTAACGAAGTACTAATCTATAAGGCCAGAATGACTGGCGGATGAGGGCTCTATCTAAGCACACGGTTTGACGATGCTGTGTGGGGATTTGAGAGACTCAAGCCCTTTGAAGATGCTGGAGAGGCATCGGCTCTGGCTGCTGCGACAACCAGGGAGGTACTGGCACTTATCCCTGTGCCTAATGCTGCGTGGCTCAGTTCCCTAAGTTCTTCGGCCAAATAGGATTTGGCAGAGTCATTACTCCGTGATAACCGACTCTGAGGCAGTTTGTGAGGCTGCACCGTTGGTGGAGTGTCTGCTGTGGTCATGGGTGTCCTGGGAGCTCCAGGGGGATACTCATGTCTTGCCTTGGCACTGGCACTGAGGCCGTTCCTAGCTTAGTGAGAGGATTTGAACATGGCTCAACGTCCATGAGGGACGGAACTGGCACTGCCTGGCACATTCAAGTGGCACTGACCGTGCAGAGGTAGTGTGACGAATTGGTGCCGATCAACCTGAGCTCCATAAGGATTTTTATTCTCTCGAATGATGGATATCTACGCAACAGTGTCGTCAAAAGGTCGGACCTGGTGGGCAGGATAGCGACCTTTAGGAGGTGCAACAAATATTGAGCTCTGAGCAGGAGGGACTGGAGCTGAAGGATTCGTCACTGCCATGGCAATGGGAAGAGAAACAGGAGCTTTCTTGGAGCATCCCGCCCAAGAAGCAGTGGTGCCCATGCCCTTTGCATTGAGTCACAGAAACTCTTGCTAAAATCAGGCTTGCGCCTGTTGTTTTAGTTCCAGTTGGCCGTTATTCTTATTATGATGATAGGGAGTTCCATTCTGAGGAGTAGCAGGAGCTGGCTGAGGAGGACCTGCTTTGAGAGCACTGCTCTGTGGTGTGCCCTTGTTTATTGCAATGTCCATACACAGGTTTCCGTGGAGGATTATTGGGGCACTGGGTAGGCTGAGAGGTGGCAGCAGGAGTGAGAGGGAGAGCAGGGCAAATTTTCTTCTTCAAAGAACTCTGCAGCAGATGGTGGGTGTCGTAGGCGTCCGCCCATCTGCAGCATTCCAAAAATAGTTTTAGGAGCTTTTTGTTCACAAAGTGGGTTGCAAGAACAGGGGGAGCATATTACAGGAAGTCCTCCAATTAAAAAGAGTTCTAAGACCTCCTCAACAGATGTAGCGTTGGAGGCCTTCATCCACCTATGGAGTACTGATGTCCTCTTGGCTACCCACTCTGTTCTTGTTTGGTTAGCCTCCTTAGGCATGCTCCTCCCACTTCTGCCATCCACCAGTCTGGGGTGAGGTCATTAGGGGGAGGGCTTTGAATGCAGTACGCCCTTTGCCAGTGAGATACTTGCCAAGGAAGAAAGTTCCACTTCCTGAGGGGTTGGATTGAAGTTCTCAAACCACCTGCTCGCCATGATCAAGCCCAGGTGGGGGCCAGGTGTTCGGGTTTGCTATCATTCTGGACTGCCTTAGCCAGTTGATGGGCTCTTTCTTTCTTCCTTTTGGTGCTGCCTGAAATGCTTTCCAAGCTGATTCTTCTCTCAAACAGCTTCTCTTTTTTCTCTTGTGATTATCTCTCAGCTGTTTGGAATGCTCTTTCGGCTGCTCCTTTTCTCTCTTGTGCTTCTCTCTCAGCTGCCTCTCTTTTCTCTTGTGCTCCTGCCTTTCGGCTGCCTGGAATGATCTCTCTGTAGCTTGTGGTCATTTTATCGTTCACCTTAATTTATAAGTTTTACGCCTCCAGCCCCATGGCTCTTCCGTCTTTGGTGAAGGCTTGACCTCCTCAAGTGACTACATTATTGGCCATCTTCTCAGAAGTAAAAATGCTAGTAGTCTAGCCTGAGAGTAATAGGATGGAAGCCAGTTGCAAAAACTGCAAAATGTCGCCAGGGGTGGGGTATGCGGAATACTCAATGCCTATAACCAGGGAAATGACAAGGATCCCTATGGCTTGGAATATCTGCAGAAGCAGACGAGATGACAGCCAAAGGCTGAAGATATCTTCCACGTAGTGTGCGAAAAAATCTCGAGCAGGGGATGTTGGAATAACAGTAAAACAAATTGTAAGAAACACCTAACACAATTAGCATGGGGATGGCAGTCTAATAGTAGGAATGAAATTCACCCCGGTGTGTGAAAACTCCCACAGGCGACAGGGAATGCTAGTCAAACCAATTGTAAATGCTTCCACGCAAGGGACGGTGGGAACTGGTAGCTAATAGCATGTAAATGCAAGCGACGTCGGAAATGCAAAAGTGGCGGTTGGTAAATCAAGTTAGATCCTGGTAAATAAACAGCTCAACTAATCATTAACAGTCATGTAAATGAATACTATGTACGGGGGGACAACTCAATGCCAATATTTTAGGGAAATCACCGTAAAAATCTCTGTAAATTACAGTTACTACTTGTGCATAGTGCTGTGGAAAACTCAATGCCAATAATGAGTGAAAATCGGTGTAAAAATCTCTATAATATACAGTTACTACTGGTGTGTAGTACGGCGGGAAAACTCAGTGCTGATAGTGGATTAGCACTAAATTTCGTAAACGCGCAAACCTCAACGCGAATACTGGTTGTAATGGGATCTGTAAATGCCGAGTTCAACTGGATTCTAAATAACATAAAAGCAAACAATTTCCAGATACTCACAGAAAACACAACAAACGTGAAAAGACGTGGTAAATGCAGTTGATAAAATAAAAATGTATATATGGAGTTCCAATGAAAGAGAAAAAAATTTTTTTCTTTTTACCAACGCAAAATCTTTGTTCTTGTCTTACCCTTTCAGTGCTGGTTGGTAAAACTTCATAAGTCTTATTTTAAGCTGTAGTGTCATAAACCATTAATGATAGAGAGAAGAGGAAGAAACCAAAAATAAAATTTTCTCACCACTGCAACGGGCACTAACTTCACAGAATTTCCATTATACCATACCATTTTTGACAACTCTATTTTCCCCTGCAAAACTAAGACCTACCAATTCTAACTCTCAAATTTAAATTCCTGGAGAATTTGGCTTTCACAGGGGCCGCGAGACGGATGGAAGGGGGATTGAGAAGGATTCACTCCGGTTCTTAATCCAAGGCCGAGGCAGGGAGAGAGAGGGAAAAAAACACACTTGCTAAAAGTGGGTGGGCCCTTGTGTTTACAAATTTACAAAGACAGAAATTATTTATCTGTTTTGATGATCTCTCTTTACGCAGAATGGATAAGGACTGGCTGTTGATTTTCTTTGTAGCTTATTCTAACGATAAATGAATTTACAGTAATTTTTTTCAGTTTAACTTATTTACTCTCATGCAATAGCATATAAAAAAGAAGCACAGGTTAAATTTTCTCTCTCTCTAGGTTATCAGCATGCACACAGTTCTAAAACATATTTTGGCTGAATAGCTTGGGAAAGGTTTGTGTCAAGGGAGTTCAGATTCATTTAGAGGAACTGAAAACTGACTTTGAAAGAGGTGACAGTGACAAGATAGGAGTGAAGAAGGACTACATCACTAGAAAGGTTCTCTCTACGAAATCCATATAATTTTCCAAGAAAACTCATAAAAATAGATAATCTTATTTTGACAAAAACGAAAGTGTAATCAGTGGTGTTGACATTAGTTGAAACGGCAGCGTAGAGTCACGTAACTGCGTGAATAATAGCAGGTCTGGTGGTGTCAGTAGACGTAGAGAAAATTGGCTTAACAGGAAGGGACAGACAAAAGTTAACAGCTGTGCTATGAAGAATTGCCTAGAAAAGAATAAGGAGCCCTTTAATGTTGTTTATGTGGCGAAGGCATAAAAAAAAAAAAGTAACTAGAATTACTAGGTATACATCAAAAGTGTTGTTTTTAACTGAAAATACCGAACGAAAAACAGGAACCCAGTATCAAGACTCTGTGCCTCTGGTGTGCAGCACAATCTTGATTTGAAGAAAGTCTGTCTCATTGGCCTGACTTTTCAAATAATGATTTTGCTGTTTTGGGGAGGATTTCCAAATACGATTGCATCCACTCTCTCTCGAGTCCACGTATTTGGAAACTGATTATTACGAGGGTTCGGTATACAGCTGGTTGCTTATTAAGAATTTACTGTGGTTTTTGGACTCAGCCGTAATTAACCTGAATTTATCTTTGAACTCTATTGTACGGTGTAAGGGACCCTGTTGGGGAATACAGGGTTTTGGGTGGGATTCGAAAACGTGTTCCTTGAACCGTCCGTCTTCTTCCGCTGATCACTAGGGCACAGATCTACCCACCAACCACAAAACTTTGTCCAACGAGGAGCTGTATGCACTACTATTACAAGAAATAATGAACGAACTCTGCATAATAATGGGAGATTTCAATGCAGCAGTACAGTGGGGCACTATGACCTCCTCATCAAACTTAGAAGGAAAGAGACTTTTAGAATTTGTTAAAAATTAATTCCTCCACTGATGGGTTGACAAAGCAAACTAGAGGAAAACAATATACTAGACATTCGTCCTATCAACAGGAAAGATAGCCTATGTCCTGACCTTTCAGTAGGTGCAAATCTATGCAAAGTGGCATAGCATTATAACATTTCATATTCAAATATTCACATAATAAATTGAAGGAAGATACTAAAGGGATTGAGACTACCGTTGAGGAGACGTAAAAAAGTAAAGGAGTATCTTAAAATTATACAGCACGACAAGAACACAGAACAGATAAGTGCTAGGAAACCTTTCTAGTAAAAATGCACAGAAAACTGCTTCATAGTTATACCATTTGAAAGAAAATACTAACAAACGGCAACAGAGAAGTTAAAATAAAATAGAAAAGAGACAGAACAGATTGCCACAAGTAATTGAATCCACAACCAACACTAAAAAAGAAGCAAGCACACATAAAGAATTCTGTAGAATGGTAGACAAAATTAGTAAGAAATGTCAAGGATAAATGGATAAAAGAAAGCCCAAAGTATATGTCCCTTAAGAGACAGTAGAGGAAACCTAGTGAACTCAGACTTGGAAAAAGCCAGTTTCCCCCCCCATGAACCAGCTATTAAATATAAAGGTCGCCGCGAAACCACTTGACAAAAATGATATTTTCAGGAGGAACGTTAAAAACAAAATAGAAACAATAAACAAGTTCAAATCTCCTGGCTCACAAAGGATTCATTCAAGAGAAATTGAAGTTAGACGAGGAAATAATTCCTCACCTAAATAAACTACAGAAAACTGCAGAAACAATGAAAGACACCAAGAGGATGGAACTATTAATGTGCTCCCAGTTTACAAAAATGAGAAGAGGCAGGAAATTACAGACCAATCTGTCTAATGTCAGTCCCTTGTAAGATTTTCGAGTTCATAATTGCAGATGAAATTGGGATAACACTGATAGAAACAACTGGTTAAAACAGCCAAACACAGCTTAAAACAAAGCAGATTCCTGCCAATCAAACTTCTTGGACATTTTTCAATAACATGCTTGGTATTTACGACTGAAGTAGTAGCAATAGATATAGTCTACTTAGATATCCAAAATTCTTTCGACAAAGGGGGGGGGGGGGGTTTCACTCATGAAACTAATGACAAACGTTAGAGTTTTAGGGACTGTAGGAGAAATAGCAGACTGGATCGAAGACTGGCTAACTAATGGCACTGTCACACTAGCGAAATTTCCGTTGACTTTTGAATTTGACGTCGGACATTTTCCTGTTTTTGACGACGACTTTCTGGTGTCGTCGTCATGAATTTTGAAAACGGTACCGATCGAATTCAACCCATCGCTACCGTCGACTTTATTGTTTGTTTATATCTCGGAGAGCTCATTTCCAGTCATCAGATGCAAGAGGGGTTTGGGGTTTCTTGGCCACAGTGGACAAGATTCCCAGAAAACAGTTTTTGGTCGAAGATATGGGGGAGAGACGATGCTTATAGGGACCATAAGCATGATAGTTTTTATGAAAAAGGATCTTTAATGAAAAAAATTACCAAGAAATCACCATGCGACTCAGAAAATACTTTCCTGAACTTGGTGATCTTTATATATATATATATATATATATATATATATATATATATATTATCTATATATATATTATATTATATATATATATATATATTATATATGATATATATATATATATAATATATATATTATATATCGTGAATATCTTAGATTGTTATATAGCCTAGGTCTGCTCATATTGTTTTTTGTGTTTTTTTTGTTTGCATTAGCAAATAATATAAGCAAAAATCTTTAAAATTTTATATTTACAGTGTTTTCTCTAGCTTAACATTTTATAATACAATCTGACTGTTTGTGTTAACGAAGGTTACGAATAGCCTATCTAGGCTAGCCCTAGCTTCTTTTTTTATTTTTTAAAATGATACTTTTCACGTCCTTTTAACCAGGACCGAATCCAATGACTTTTTTTTTTTTAATTCTAAGCAGCACCATTAAACACATGCAATCACGACCCACTAG
>NC_061098.1:38623210-38625710 GCF_015104395.2 Macrobrachium nipponense | reverse complement strand
AACTGCTATAAACAAAAAGGGCAAAGTCAGTCAGTGACAAGACTCACCTAACTTGAAGTTCTAAACTTGCAGAAAGTCTGATCAACTTTGTTAAGATAACAAGTACATTACCAAAATTATTTCATGATGAAAATGCGTTGGCAGTCAGTGAGTCAGTAGGTGAGTGAGGGAGTTTGACTGTTGACCTTCTAAAAGCATATTTTGAAATGAGAGGCAATGAAATAATTTGGAGATGGAAATATGTTTTGAATCTCAAAATATTAAAAACTTTTTGTTTCGGAAGAATTCAACTGAATGATGGAAAGAAAGTCTTTATGAAACTTTGAAATGTCAAAAGAGACACTTTTTCAATTTATTACGGGGAAGGGAAATCAATATATCTATGGCAAGAGAAGAAATAAAAACTTGAGGTTGTGAAATAAGGAAAGACTTTCATGGCTAATTGAACTTGGATGATTATGTGTAGAGACATATACACTGTCTTCCTCCACTACAACTAGGGAGGAGAGAGAGAGAGACGATCAAGTTCTTTCATAGCTGAGTCTAATCAAATAAAGTCCATGTATGACCTTTCTACACATTTAACAAAGAACAACAAGTATAAAGGCTCTGAAAAGGTAGGAGGAGGTTTGTTATCAAAGCAAAGCTTTATGAGGCATATCTGGAAAAATTACGTAAACATTACCAAGCACTGGACTTACACACTCATTCAGTTGTTAAATTGAGGAGAATTGGAAGGAATTGGTCACAGGCAAAGAGAAAATAAACAAACACAAACAAGAAGGTGTGGGGGAGGAGAGGAGGAGGAAAAGGAGGAGCGAGCTGTTTCAGAACCCGAACACCTGCTGCTATCACTACTACTTGAGGCTAGTGACAGGAAGGAGGTCCAGTGTTGTACCTGATGTGTTTGAGCAGACGACAAGTTAGAGGAGCTATCAGGTGAGTTTTACAGCCACATATTATGGATCAATTATTTTTTAGAGACTAAATGAATATATAAATTGTTACACTTTATTAATTAACACATTAATGACCAGGGGCAGGAATTCCTGCCAACAAATAGAAAAAGGTTTTATACAAAAAAAAAAAAAAAAATATACTTGGAAGTTCAAAGTATCACTAGCTAAGAGGATATTAAAAAATTTGTCTAATCTTGTTGCTGACTGAGCCATATTCTCGTATGTCTCCAAGTATAAGACTAGTATCATTTTAAACTTTAGTGAGTGAAGAGGCTAGAATCCGTAAATCACCACATTGTAAAAAAAATTCGAGTCTTCTTACTATATGTCTTTTACAATAAATATGGCTGAGTGCAGTGCTCTAAGGATCCTCTTGAATTATATTAATGGTGAACACTTCAACATTATTTTAAAAATAGACAAAAACTAAAAATTTTAGTGTGGCAGGATTTCCTGCCATGGGCATTTGCGTGAAAAGATTCATGCCCTATCCGGGTTCTTTAATTAGTTTACTGATAAAGTAATGGCTATTTCTCTAGTTTCGTTTCGTAGACAAACTTTCAAAAGAAGGATCCAGTGATTTAAAGATCAGATAAACAGGGATGATGCCCTTCTGGAGTCTTCAGTGTACCTTCAAACTTCTATAAGTCTTTAAGTAAATAAAGTTAATAAACAAGATCTTCAATTCAGGCAATATAATGTCATTTTCAATCAGCAAATTATGAAGGACAACAGCCAAGAAACAGCTTCTCATCACAAATTTGATCACCATAAGGAAAGCAGTCCTTTCGAGCCCTTCTTACCAAACCAGTGGTATTTAGTAACAGTTATTTGCTAATCATAAATCATATATCAACAATCTGAGTAAAAATTTCTAAAAATAAAAGAAAATGAAAAATAAAAAAATCTAGTAAATTTTTTCAAATGGTACAGATTTTCATAGAGGCATATACCTTTCATTTACAAAATGTTTTTTTCGAATAAAAAAAAACTGTCGCAGTTGGATAATTGTTTATGGATCAGGGCATACTACACAAATCAGACATGTTCAAGTTTGCCCACAAGTGACGTCATGCTCTGTTCCTGACAGCTGAATCAACTGGGGATGACTGCGCCATAAAGGCTGTTTCACTGTCATGACATGAACTTGGTCTGGGAGGTTTCAGGTTGAGAAAACTGCTCCGAAGTGTTCTTGTGTTGGTACTACTTCATCGGCGGAGTTTGTGGTTGTTGATGCTGAACATTGCAGATGTTGCACCTGCAATGCAAGTCGACAGTTAGCTTCTGTGGGACAGGACAAAGCCAGTCAATCAGGAAATAAATGGAGATTCTAAGATGAAAGAATGGAATGAGAATGAGATCACCTGTTTGGCTGCATGAGGCTTTACATATTGCCATTCTGTATATTGGTCATGCTGATCAGTCCTCCCTTACTTGAAACCCGATGTTTTAAAGAAAACGCAGTTAGGTAATCATCTCCACAACATTACAACTCTGTTTTTGAGAATGCAATGGATAAGGAGTGAGATTACTAGCCTTAC
>NC_061098.1:38613210-38620710 GCF_015104395.2 Macrobrachium nipponense | reverse complement strand
GAACCGTCTGGTTTCAAAGACACAGAACACATCCCGGTAGCCTCACGATTACTGGCCGCAACCAAGTTTCACAAAGGCACTTTGAGAAGAGTTCATGAAACTTAGTACATTGACTTGTCTAACTAAACAGTTTTTATCTCACGCCACCCATAGAAACCCATTCATCAGCTTTCTCGGGTCGTCGCCTCTACTCTGTTCTTCACATTCCATAGGTCAAAGGGAACACATTGGCAATATATTATTAATAAAAAACCCTAGGCCTAATATATATATATATATATATATATATATATATATATATATATATATATTATATATATATATATATATATATATACACACACACATACATGTGCGTGTGTATACATACACACACTAATGTATATATATATATATATAATATATATATATATAATATATATTAATATATATATATATATATATATATATCTATATATATATGATATATATATATATTAATATATATGAAGAATCTACTGGTCACTGTACCAATTTAAATATGTGATGGTAATAGCCACAATAACCTCTTAACTTCTCGAATTCAACTGTAAAGATGTATGAGACATTATAATGTTCGGTAGCGGGAAACGATCCCAGGTCCCACAATCACAACGAAGTCACGTTGCTGACCTGGACCGCGAGAAGGATAAAAACCTATTGCCTCTACTACTACGTTTTCAGATATACTTATTTGATCTGGATAGACCCAGATATTATTTAGTATGTATGTGGAGGCAACAGATTTTTATCCTTCTCTTGGTCAGGTCGGAGGCAACGTGACCCTTGTGATTACAGGACTTTAAGTTTGAAAACTGTGTTGGACTTTAAGTTTTTGAAAAAAAAAAACTGGTGTTCAACTTTAAGAAACTGTGACATTTGTGGTAGTGAAACACTTATTTCAATTTTTAACAAAATTTCTGTAATTGCAAGTGAGACGTTTCAAAATTTTAATCGTAGAAAGGAGGGTGACAATCAGTTCAATAAAGACAGAATCAATACTTTTACGTAATCTTAAGAATGATGATAGTTTATTATTACAAAGCCAGATGAATGGTAGGGGTTGTTGTATTGATGAATAGGTTCTGATTATTTAGATAAAATGAATGAAATACTCTCTGACAATAAAAAAATTCCAGGAGTGTTAAATGTAGATATTGCGAGACACATTTTGAAATTAGAAGACAAATTAAATAGGATGTTAAGAAGTTTGAGAGATAAGATTGGGGAAGTTACCTATAGTAATTTATTTGTGCTTTAGGGTCAAAGCCTGGTACATGTAATGGTCTACCTAAGGGTTCATAAAATAGGAAAAGAAACCCATTGAGACCCTTATGTCCTCAATTGGCACTTTTAGCTTATTACTTGTCAAAGTTTCTGGTTCCAGTTTTTAAAACCCTTAACTTTGTTTTAGTGAGTTTAAGGTCCCAAATTCTTCAAAGTTTTTGTCAAAGAATTGTGTTCTTTCGATTTTAACCAAGATGCTGTAATGGCTAGTTTTGATGTAACCTCTCTTTTCATAAATATCCCATTAAAAGAAACAACTGACATTATTCTGAATAATATATGTGAAAACCACATAACTTTTGGACTTAGAAAAGTAGATTTGCGAAAATGATTACAATTGCTACAACTGATGGCATTTTTACTTTGATGGTAAATTATTAATAATCAAATAGATGGAGAGTTTCTATGGGAAATTCCCCATGGACCTGTATATGCAGATTGCTTCATGGGGTCATTGTGAAAAGATTTGATGTCTGAACGCCCTGTTGCTTTCAAACCCTTGTATTATCGTAGGTACGTGGATGACATTCTTTCCTTCTGTTTAAGGAACGTTCACACGTGGAATTTATTTTTTGAATATTTTTAATTCTCGTCATCCTAATATTTCTTTTACTTGTGATACAGGACAAGATAATAAGTTGTGATTTTTAGATGTTCAGGTACACAGAAATAGAGGTAAATTTGAGACTTTCCGTTTATAGGAAAAGTACTTTTAATAGCTTGGGATTGAATTATCTTAGTTTTTCACCAAAGTTGTTTAAACTTAATTCAATATGTACTATGATAAATAGAGCTTACAATGTTGTTGATTTTGAATTTATTTCATCAAAACATGGTCTTCCTCCAGAATTATTTTTCCAAAAATTCTCATTCCCGTATTTGTCTTTTACAAAGTTTCCTGAAAAACTTTTCTAGATGAGAAATTTTGTCCCAGACCGGTATACGAGTACTGCTATGTAAAGATGAAAAGTATATTAAATTGCCTTCCCTCGGTCTAGTAGCTACGGTTGGTACGAAATGGTTAATAAGAAATACTTCAAGCATAGTTTTCCTCAAGTTAGTTTCAGATTTGTTTTTTTCTTACTAACCCTTTTACTATCGAGGATCACTTTTGAGGGAGAGGCCTGCTCTTCCTGTGGACCTTCAATTCGCAGTCCTTTCTTAGGTTGTTTACCTAGTTCGCAGTGTGGGGTGTTCATGCGATACGTGGGATCCAGTCCCGTGCTGGCTTAGAAAGCAATTTTGGAACACAGAGGATCTTCCGTTCCAGAACCTAGGTTTGTTTCCTCTTTCTAAACCACCTTTTTCTGCCATAAGGGAAACACAGTTTAGCTCAGGACCATCCTTCACTCACCTAGATTTTAGAGTACCGTGTTTTTCTCAAATAGACTGGACCTTTTAATTTCCGAGTCGCTGTTTATTAAGAAAATGAAACAACTCGTCCGGTATTCAACTAGCTATCATATAGTTTCATAGTAGGTACACAGAATGGGTCGTTAGCCATTTAATTTCTTTGAGTGTGGTAGTTTGTTTTACCTTTCATATTATTTTTTATTTCTGTTTTTGTAAATGTTGCCGTTTTGTTTTAGTTGTTTCGTAATTTTTTAATTTATAGTTTTTTGTGTGTGATGTTCGTTTTATTTTATGTTTATACTGAAGCTTTTAATAAGACAATTCATTTTTAATTGTAATTTTTAGTGAGTTCTCATCCTTTGTCATTTTTTTAGCCTGAAGATGAGGTTTTAAACCTCGAAAGCTCGTATAATAAAGAATGTTTCTTCCTGTTCTTGGCACTAATTATTTATCATCAAGCTAAGATTTACAAGTAGCCGCCCAATTACTGAGACTATATATATATATATATATATATATATATATATATATATATATATTATATATATATATATATATATATATATATATATAAGTATATAGTCTATCACATTTCCGTGATTCATATACATATATCGAGCTACAATGTCCTTTAATATCTAATTCGCTCTACCTCGGAATTAAATATATTTTCATATATGCTTAACGAACCGAAGGGAATTTTTCTCGATAATAGACTTGCTTGGACCAGGGCGCGAAACCCGTGCATCCTTTCAAACCCAGGAACGTCAGTGAAGCTTTACCTACTACACCACTGCGGTGGTGTAGTAGGTAAAGCTTCACTGACGTTCCGGGTTTGAAAAGGATTCACGGGTTCGCGCCCTGGTCCAGGCAAGTCTATTATCGAGAAAAAATTAAACCCCTTCGGTTAAGCATATATGAAAAATATATTAATTCCAAAAGAGGTAGAGCGAATTAGATAGTTAAAGGACATTGTAGCTCGATATATATATATATATATATATATATATATATATATATATATATATATATATATATATAATTTATATTTACTATCATATATAATAATATATATATATATATATATAATATATATATATATATAATATCTATGATATATAATATATATATATATATATATATATATCATATATATATATACTTATATATATATATAATATATATATATATATTATATATATATATATATAGATATTTCTATTTTATATATATTATAAATATATATATATAGTATATATCACTATATATATATATATATATATATATATATTATATATATATATATATATATAATATATATATACTATATATATATCTATATATATATATAGTATATATATATACGTATATATATATCCGTATATATCTTATAATATATATATATATCTATATAATATATATATATATATATATATATATATATATATATATATACCTATATATATTATCTACGTAAATATATATATATATATATATATATATATATACTATATCTATATATATATATATATATATATGAGACTGGTAAAAATGTTGTTACAACAGAATTGCCATGCTGTCTCTCTTTTCAGGTAGGTAATGAATGAGAAAAATTTACAGAAAAAGAGTATTTATACCAAAGAGATCCATCCACAAGTAAGAATTTAATTTAAAGTCACCTCCATTGATAATTCCTTCCTAATCCTCTTAAGTGTTCGTTGAAGGAAGATGTATCGACAGTTGCTGCTGTAAATTATATGTGATAAATTTCAGTTTATTTTGTGGGTTATGGTTATTTACATGGTTAAAAATAGCCGAGTCTGTTGTCCATACCTAACAGAACCTTTTTAGTGGCATTAAATTCTGGGTAAGTGATTTTCCTGTAAATCGATGTAAGAGGGTTTTGGTCACAGTCCTGGCTGGAGGGATTCGTATAGTTCCTGAGTCCTTGGGGCTTGTCTTTTGTTTGTTTGACATTAATCAGGGATTTTTGCTGTGGATGAGATATGTAGATGATATTCTTACATTTTGGGGTAATAGATGGGGCAATTTCAATGAATTCCTGTCAAAATTAAGTGCATTAGTGTCCCCAACATCAAATTTAAAGTTGAATGGGAAACAGACAACAAAATTCCTTTTGATGTTTTATTAATTAATACATATTTAGCATATACAGAAAACTAACGTTCTGACTTCCATACATTCATTACTTTAACTATCATAACATTCCTATCAAGATAGGTATAGCCAGCAACCTGTCCTTAAGAGCGTACTAATTTGTTCCCCAGATTTCCTGGAAAAGGAATTTGAAGTAATTCCTAAGCAGCTTTCGTCTTTAAGGTATCCTGTCCATATAACTTGAAGAAAGCAACTCATAAAGCAAACATAATTTTCTACCGACCCCCCTCAAGACCAAAGAGACACCCAACAATAAAATAAAAATTCCAAACCTGGTCAGAATTAAGAGGGTGACCAGTCTCTCCGAAAATCTAACCCTTTTGCAATTTACTTACCCAAAACACCTTAGCCAAATCCCTGATTAACGTCCAACAAAAGACATCCCAAGACACAGGCGTTTCCGAAATCCCATGCCGTGGACTGTGGACCAATCTTACATCGGATTTACAGGAAAATCACTTCCCCAGAGATTAATACAACCAAGAACAGTCAGTTAGGTATGGACAACTGAGCTCAGACATTTTTAAACCATGTGAATAACCGTAACCACAGAATAAACTGGAATTTGTCACATATAATTTAAAGCAGAAACTGTCGTTACAAGTAGCAAGATGATAGAGTCAGCCTTGATTAAACAAAGACAGGTAATGAACATCTCAAAGGACGCCCGGGATTCAAATGTCATTGACAAAATCTTCCTTCAACCAATGTTTAAGAGGATTAAAGAGTTATTATCGGTGGGGATGACCAAAAAACTTCTTATCTATGGGATGGGTCTGTTGGTATAAATACCGCCTTTTCTGTATTTTGTTTTTTTTCATTCATTACCCACCTGAAGAGAGGGATAGCAACCTCTGAAATATATATATTCATTATTATTCTTTTATATAATATATATATATATATATATATATATATATATATCAATATATCTATATATATTTATATATCTATATATATATATTATATATATATATATATATAATATATATATATATATATATATATATCTGTGTTTGTTTGTGTGTGTGTGCGTGTGTGTGCAAATACATGCATTGTTTACCGCCAAGTTTTGTCCTGTTATTTCCTTTGTATTTTCGCCCATCTTCGCATTTGTTTGTTTGATGTTTCTTGAAAGCGACTCTAGGTGTTACTGGGGAACCTCAGGCCTGAAGATATTTATTATTTCAGAGCACAGGTTTAGGATATTCCACTTATAATACTTGCGTGCGTTACTTATTCTTTATTTTTATTTTTGTGATTTCTGTTCATTTGAAGCAGAGGAAGGTCAGACATTAAACTGGAAATTGTACTGGAATGACTCGTGAATAGAGGAGAGCTCAATGGAAGGAATTCGAAAATGGAGTCATCAGCATAGAAGTGATTCTCAGTCGCGTTCAAAAAAGTATTGCCCTGGACAGACTTCCTATCATAATATGTAAATTATTTAGACGTGAAGTAGTTGTTAGATTTTTTCAATCTATAATATTTTGATTCATGAAACGAGACTGATCAATTCGAATATAATGCAGGAAAATTGTCTTAAATTACATTTTGTAGAAAGAGACACTTGGCCACGTTCATAGGCCTTGTGGAACTCATCCTCTGCTCTGTGTGAGAGACAGCAGCAACCGGCACGCATAGGCGACGAAGGCTTACTTTGTAACCGGATTAAGAAAGGTTTTGTTTTCCACGCTTTCAAATCAGCTTATATGCATCCATGAATCACTTATGAACGCGGCTTCCATGCTTTGAAGAAGAAGAAGAAAGGACGGTGACTTACGATCTTTGAGAGGTAACGTCATCATTAGCCACTGAACCTCTTCTGTACTTGATAAGTAGACATTTCTCGTATGAAGTCCTTGTGGATCATCCAGGTTGGCTCCGTTTGTTACCTGGAAGGGAAAATTTAGATCAGAAGCTGGAATAGTATTTCCAAGGGTAGAAAGAATTGACAAAAATTGGGTTTATAATTAGGTAAGCAGAAATCTAACCCGAATGAGATTAAAAGACTCGATCTATGTAAATATATCTCACGCCTACAAAATGAACTAATGGTAGTCTCTCATAACACGTTTGCCAAAGTAAAAACTAACTGGGCTCCCTTTTCCAAGAATGAGGATTACGAACTACTTAAGAATATGTCAAAACGTGAAGATATCATAGTTGTTAGACCTGATAAGGGAAGAGGGGTAGTTATTTTAGATAAAACTGACTATTTAAATAAAATGAACACTAAACTCGATGATCCCACCAAATTAACTAGAATTGGACAATCCAACTATCAAGAAATTTACCTGATAGAAGACGGGATCAATAGATTTTTACGGTCTCTCAAAACTGAAGGAATAATTAATGAGAAAACTTATGATGATCTTTTTTCCAACGGATCCTCCTTTGGTATCCTGTATGGCCTGCCAATGATCCACAACAAGCTTGCTAAGTTTCTGGTACCTTTATTGGAGCCGTTGACCCGGAATGAATATACCCTAAGAAATTCCGAAGATTTTAAAACTAAGATCCTCTCACAAGATTCATATTTGTATATGGTCAGTTTAGATGTAGAATCCCTCTTTACTAATATTCCTGTGAGGGAGACCATTGATCTTTTTTTAACCAAATTGTTCCCTACACCTGACTTTATATATTGTAATGTTAATTTTG
>NC_061098.1:38574867-38602367 GCF_015104395.2 Macrobrachium nipponense | reverse complement strand
CTGGAAACCTGTGGTCTTGTGGTCTTGGTCTTCTCATCTCCTGACTGATCTGTGCACTATGGATGATAAAAGAGCACGTGTGGGATCACAGAGGAATTAGGGGAGCAAAAGGGGGGAAGTGGTATTCTGCAGGTGAGAGGCATCTAACTTCTGAGAACGAGCTACTGTGGCCTCATCCTTTTAGAATCTCAGCCTAGAGATGCTCCACCTCATTCAGGACACCTGGGGAGAGTAATTCCAAGGCAGCCAATAGGAATAGAGATTGTTTAGAGAGAAAGAATGCTTTCAGTTCATGGGCAACTCGAGAATATGTGAAATCCTTTATGAAGGGGTATTACTTTTACTTGATTCTGGTTTAAATCCTGAATACCTCCCCATTCTAGAGAACATCTCAACTCTAGATGGGTAGGAACGGACAAGAAACAAGGACAAATGACAAATATAAATAATTGAGCCTTCTATACTCCTGAGTGGACTTTATGATATAAAATAAACACCACTCTGCAGATGCTAATTTTCACAATTTTGAGAGTTTACTTGACTGGCAGAGAACTTAAAAGAAGTTAATTCTTGAAAAATAATGAATCAAGAATATTAAAGAATAAAGTGTGATATGACTAAAGAGACTATACCTAACAATTTGCTATTGCATAACAAAGAAAAAAAATTATTACTCTTAAAATATAACATCCCACTTGGAATGACTATTAAAATGAATAGCAATAATAGTATACTTAATTCTATCATGTATAATACTATCAGCTTATTGTTTTAAGACAACATATACTATTAATTTGTCCTGATGGGGCAATATGACATGTTTGTAGGGGTGTTAATAGCCCTACTACTTTGTTAAGTAACTTTGTCCTGTGCCATTAGGACAACTCAAAACAGTATTAATTTCTCCATAGGGAACATTAGTGTATATTAAAAGGGATAGAATTAACAAAGTAATTCTCCATAGAGGGGAAATAAAGTTACACAAAATGTAAGTCTCACCAGAGACATTGACAATTACACACACACACACACACACAATATATATATATATATATATATATATATATATATATATATATATATTATATATATATATATATATACATATATATATATATATATATATATATATATATATATATATATATATAGAGAGAGAGAGAGAGAGAGAGAGAGAGAGAGAGAGAGAGAGAGAGAGAGAGACGGGAGGGAATATTAAATCAAAGATAAAATCAAACAATGTATAAACGAGCCAGGCTTTCTCTAAAATATAGCTAATGTTATAGCATTTTTGCGGCCTAAAATTTTCCTAGTCGCATGGAATGCTGAGTCCCATGAATAGGGCATTTGTGCCAATTGTGGGGCGGATGAGGCTCTATCCAAAGTACACGGTTTGACGATGCCTTGGGGGCCTTGAGAGACTCAAGCCCTTTGAAGATGCTGGAGAGGCATCGGCTCTGGCTGCTGCGACAACCAGGGGTACTGGCACTCATCCCTGTGCCTAATGCTGCGTGGCTCAGTTCCCTAGGTTCTTCGGCCAAATAGGATTTGGCAGAGTCATTACTCCGTGATAACCGACTCTGGGGCAGTTTGTGAGGCAGCACCATTGGTGGAGTATCTGCTGTGGTCATGGGTGTTCTGGGAGCTCCAAAGGGGATACTAAAGTCTTTGTCCTTGGCACTGCCACTAAGGCCGTTCCTAGCTTAGTGAGAGGATTCGAACATGGCTCAACTTCCATGAGGGACGGAACCTGGCACTGCCTGGCACCTTCAAGTGGCACTGGCTGTGCAGAGGTAGTGTGACGAATTGGTGTCAATCAACCTAAGCTCCATAAGGAATTTTATCCTCTCGAATGATGGATATCTACGCAACAGTGTCGTCAAAAGGTCGGACCTGGTGGGCAGGATAGCGACCTTTAGGAGGTGCAACAAATATTGAGCTCTGAGCAGGAGGGCCTGGAGCTGAAGGATTCGTCACTGCCATGGCAATGGCAGAAACAGGAGCTTTCTTGGAGCATCCCGCCCAAGCAGCAGTGTGCCCATGCCCTTTGCATGAGTCACAGAAAATCTTGCTAAAATCAGGCTTGGGCCTGTTGTTTTAGTTCCAGTGGCCGTTATTCTTATTATTATGATGATAGGGAGTTCCATTCTGAGGAGTAGCAGGAGCTGGCTGAGGAGGACCTGCTTTTGAGAGGCACTGCTCTGTGGTATGCCCTTGTTTATTGCAATGTCCATACACAGGATTCCGTGGAGGATTATTGGGGCACTGGGAAGGCTGAGAGGTGGCAGCAGGAGTGAGAGGGAGAGCAAGGCAAATTTTCTTCTTCAAAGAACTCTGCAGCAGATGGTGGGGGTCGTAGGCATCCGCCCGTCTACAGTGGCAAGATCAGGGGGAGCATAGTACAGGAAGTCCTCCAATTGAAAGAGTTCTAAGACCTCCTCAACAGATGTAGCGTTGGAGGCCTTCATCCACCTATGGAGTACTGGTGTCTTCTTGGCTACCCACTCTGTCCTTGTTTGGTTAGCCTCCTTAGGAATGCTCCTCCACTTCTGCCTCCACCAGTCTGGGGTGAGGTCATGAGGGGGAGGGCTTTGAATGCAGTACGCCCTTTGCCAGTGAGATACTTGCCAAGGAAGAAAGCCACTTCCTGAGGGGTTGGATTGAAGTTCTCAAACACCTGCTCGCCATGATCGAGCCAGGTGTCGGGTTTGCTATCATCTGGACTGCCTTAGCCAGTTGATGGGCTCTTTCTTTCTTCCTTTTGGCTGCCTGAAATGCTTTCCAAGCTGATTCTCTCTCAACAGCTTCTCTTTTCTCTTGTGATTCTCTCTCAGCTGTTTGGAATGCTCTTTCGGCTGCTCCTTTTCTCTCTTGTGCTTCTCTTTCAGCTGCCTCTCTTTTCTCTTGTGCTCCTGTCTCTTTTTCCCTTTCGGCTGCCCGGAATGATCTCTCTGTAGCTTCTGTCATTTTATCGTTCACCTAATTTATCAGTTTTACGCCCTCCAGCCCCATGGCTCTTCCGTCTTTGGTGAAGGCTTGACCTCCTCCAGTGCTACGTTATTGGCCATCTTCTCAGAAGTAAAATGCTAGTAGTCTAGCCTGAGAGTAATAGGATGGAAGGCAGTTGCAAAACTGCAAATGTCGCCAGGGGTATACGGAATACTCAATGCTATACCAGGGAAATGACAAGGATCCCTATGGCTGGAATATCTGCAGAAGCAGACGAGATGACAGCCAAAGGCTGAAAATATCTTCCACGTAGTGTGCGAAAATCTCGAGCAGGGGATGTTGGAAATAACAGTAAAACAAATTGTAAACACCTAACACAATTAGCATGGGGATGGCAGTCTAATAGTATGAATGAAATTCACCCCGGTGTGGAAAACTCCCGCAGGCGACAGGGAAATGCTAGTCAAACCAATTGTAAATGCTTCACGCAAGGGACGTGGGAACTGGTAGCCTAATAGCATGTAAATGCAAGCGACGTGGAAATGCAAAATGCGGTTGTAAATCAAGTTAGATCCTGGTAAATAACAGCTCAACTAAGCATTAACAGTCATGTAAATGAATACTATGTACGGGGACAACTCAATGCCAATATTTTAGGGAAATCGCTGTAAAAATCTCTGTAAATTACAGTTACTACTGGTACATAGTGCTGTGGAAAACTCAATGCCAATAATTAGTGAAAATCGGTGTAAAAATCTCTGTAATATACAGTTACTACTGGTGCATAGTGCTGTTAAAAAGTTAATGCCAATAGTTAGTGAAAATCGGTGTAAAAATCTCTGTAATATACAGTTACTACTGGTGTGTAGTACGGCGGAAAACTCTCAGTGCTGATAGTGGATTTAGCAATAAATTTCGTAAACGCGGAAACCTCAACGCGAATACTGGTTGTAATGGGATCTGTAAATGCCAGTTCAACTGGATTGTAAATAACATAAAGCAAATTTCCAGATACTCACAGAAAACTCAACGTGAAAAGACGTGGTAAATGCAGCTGATAAAATAAAAATGTATATATGGAGTTCAATGAAAGAGAAAAATTTTTTACCAACGCAAATCTTTGTTCTGTCTTACCCTTTCAGTGCTGGTTGGTAAAAACTCATAAGTCTTATTTTAAGCTAGTGTCATAAACCATAATGATAGAGAGAAGAGGAAGAACCAAAATAAAATTTTCTCACCACTGCAACGGCACTAACTTCACAGAATTTCCATTATACCATACCATTTTTGACAACTCTATTTTCTGCAAAAACAAAGACCTACAATTCTAACTCTCAAATTTAAATTCCTGGAGAATTTGGCTTTCACAGGGGCCGCGAGACGGATGGAAGGGGGATTGAGAAGGATTCACTCCGGTTCTTAATCCAAGGCCGAGGCAGGGAGAGAGAGGGAAAAACACACTTGCTTAAAAGTGGGTTCCCTTGTGTTTACAAATTTACAAAGACAGTAAATTATTTATCTGTTTTGATGATCTCTCTTTACGCAGAATGGAAGGACTGGCTGTTGATTTTCTTTGTAGCTTATTCTAACGATAAATGAATTTACAGTAATTTTTTTTCGTTTAACTTATTTACTCTCATGCAATAGCATATAAAAAGAAAAAAAAGCACAGGTTAAATTTCTCTCTCTCTAGGTTATCAGCATGCACATTATTTCTAATAAAACTTATTTTGGCTGAAGAGCTTGGGAGAGTTTTGTGTCAAGGGAGTTCAGATTCATTTAGAGGAACTGAAAAACTGACTCTTTGAAAGAGGTGACAGTGACAAGATAGAGTGAAGAAGGACTACATCACTAGAAAGTTCTCTCTACGAAATCCATATAATTTTCCAAGAAACTCATAAAAATAGATAATCTTATTTTGACAAAAAACCAAAGTGTAATCAGTGGTGTTGACATTAGTTGAAACGGCAGCGTAGAGTCACGTAACTGCGTGAATAATAGCAGGTCTGGTGGTGTCAGTAGACGTAGAGAAAATTGGCTTAACAGGAAGGGACAGACAAAAGTTAACAGCTGTGCTATGAAGAATTGCCTAGAAAAAAACAAAAGAATAAGGAGCCCTTTAATGTTGTTTATGTGGCGAAGGCATAAAAAAAAAAGTAACTAGAATTACTAGGGTATACATCAAAAGTGTCCCTGTTTTTAACTGAAAATACCGAACGAACAGGACCCAGTATCAAGACTCTATGTGCCTCTGTGCAGCACAATCTTGAGTTTGAAGAAAGTCTGTCTCATTGGCCTGACTTTTCAAATAATGATTTTGATTTGGATGATTGGGAGGATTTCCAAATACGATTGCATCCTCTCTCTCTCGAGTCCACGTATTTGGAAAACTGATTATTACGAGGGTTCGGCTATACAGCTGGTTGTTTTATTAAGAATTTACTGTTGGTTTTTGGACTCAGCCGCTAATTAACTGTAATTTATCTTTGAACTCTATTGTACTGTAAGGGACCCTGTTGGGAATACAGGGTTTTGGGTGGATTCGAAAACGTGTTCCTTGAACCGTCTGTCTTCTTCCGCTAATCACTAGGGTACAGATCTACCCACCAACCACAAAATTTTGTCCGACGAGGAGCTGTATGCTCTACTATTACAAGAAATAAAGAACGAACTCTGCATAATAATGGGAGATTTCAATGCAGCAGTACACTGGGGCACTATGACCTCCTCATCAAACTTAGAAGGAAAGAGACTTTTAGAATTTGTTAAAAATTAATTCCTCCACTGATGGATTGACAAAGCAACTAGAGGAAACAACATAATATATATCGTCCTATCAACAGAAGATAACCTAATGTCTGACCTTTCAGTAGGTGCAAATCTAAGCAAAAGTGACCATAACATAATAACATTTCATATCAATATTCACCATAATAAATTGAGAAGATACTAAAGGGATTAGACTACCGTTGAGGAGACGTAAAAAAGTAAAGGAGTATCTTAAAATTATACAGCACGACAAGAACACAGAAACAGATAAGTGCTAGGAAACCTTTTTCTAGTAAAATGCACAGAAAACTGCCTTCATAGTTATACCATTTAAAGAAAATACTAACAAACGGCAACAGAGAAGTTAAAAATAAAATAAGAGAAAGAGACAGAACAGATTGCACAAGTAATTGAATCCACAACCAACACTAAAAGAAGCAAGCACACAAAGAATTCTGTAGAATGGTAGACAAATTAGTAAGAAATGTCAAGATAAATGAGGATAAAAGAGTTTCATCAGTTTGTAAAGAAAGCCCCAAAGTATATGTCCCTTAAGAGACAGTAGAGGAAACCTAGTGAACTCAGACTTGGAAAAAGCAGTTTATGAACCAGCTATTAAAGATGAAGGTGCCGAACCACTTGACAAAAATAATATTTTCAGGAGACGTTAAAAACAAAATAGAAACAATAAACAAGTTCAAATCTCCTGGCTCACAAAGGATTCATTCAGAGGAAATTGAAGTTAGACGAGGAAATAATTCCTCACCTAAATAAACTCTACAGAAAAACTGCAGAACAATGAAAGACACCAAAGAGGATGGAAACTATTAATGTGCTCCCAGTTTACAAAAAAAGAGAAGAGGCAGGAAATTACAGACCAATCTGTCTAATGTCAGTCCCTTGTAAGATTTTCGAGTTCATAATTGCAGATGAAATTGTGGATAACACTGATAGAAACAACTGGTTAAACAGCCAACACAGCTTAAAACAAGCAGATCCTGCCAATCAAACTTCTTGGACATTTTTCATAACATGCTTGGTATTTACGACTGAAGTAGAGCAATAGATATAGTCTACTTAGATATCCAAAATTCGTTTCGACAAACTTTCACTCATGAAACTAATGACAAACGTTAGAGTTTTAGGGACTGTAGGAGAAATCGGCAAGACTGGATCGGACTGGCTAACTAATGGCACTGTCACACTAGCGAAATTTCCGTTGACTTTGAATTTGACGTCGCTTTTCCTGTTTTTGAACGACGACTTTCTGGTGTCGTCGTCATGAATTTTGAAAACGGTACCGATCGAATTCAACCCATCGCTACCGTCGACTTTATTGTTTGTTTTATATCTCGGAGAGCGCTCATTTCCAGTCATCAGATGCAAGAGGGTTCTTGCACAGTGGACAAGATTCCCAGGAACAGTTTTTTTGGTCGAAGATTATGGGGGAGAGACGATGCTTATGGGACCATAAGCATGATAGTTTTATGAAAAAGGATCTTTAATGAAAAAATTACCAAGAAATCACCATGCGACTCAGAAAATACTTTCCTGAACTTGGTGATCTTTATATTATATATAATATATATATATATATATAGAATATATAATTATATATAGATGTCATATATATGATACATATATATATATATATTATTTATATAATATTTACATATATAGATTATACCTATATATATAATATATATATTATAATATATAATAGATTATATACATATCGTTGAAATATCAGATTGTTATATAGCCTAGGTCTGCTCTCATTATGTTTTTGTTTTTTTTTTTTTTTGTTTGCATTAGCAAATAAATATAAGCAAAAATCTTTAAAATTCTTACAGTGTTTCTCTAGCTTAATTTATAATACAGTTCTGACTGTTTGTGTTAACGAAGGTTACGAATAGCCTATCTAGGCTAGCCCTAGCTTATTTTTTAAAATGATACTTTTCACGTCCCTTTTAACCAGGACCGAATCCAATGACTTTTTTTTTTTAATTCTATGCAGCACCATTAAAACAAACATGCAATCACGACCCACTAGTTGCTTTGTGTTATAACGCATAATTGTTTTATCATTCCGGGAAGTCACAGCTTAGATGGTTTGTTTTACGTTTTGACGACGACAACCACCCGGTATGAAGAGGAACGTTTGTGTGACAATCAGAGTACGGAATGACGTCGACTTCTTTGGAAAGTTGACGACAAACTCAGAAAAGTCGACGGAAATTTCGCTAGTGTGACAGCGCCTTTATAGAAAGCAGAAAGTCGTATTATATGACGAAAAATCAGAATGGGCAGATGTGGACAGGCAAAGTTCCTCAAGGTTCTGTCATTGGTTGGCCCGCTCTTGTTTTTCATTAAACCAATGTCCCTAATAAACATTAGTGACATGCTTAAAACTAGCAGGATAGCCAGATTTGCAGATACACAAACTAGATGTAAATGCAGTAGAAATGATTTAAGGAAAATAGGAAAGTGGTAAAAAAAGATGGCAAATGTCTTTAACCTGGATAAGTGCAAAGTGTTACAAATAGGAACAAACAACCCTCATGCAAACTACATGCTGCTTGGAATGACATAAATAGCGTAGAACAAGAGGAGGACCTGCTTACAAGCAGTCACAGAAACTAGTGGTATACATAAAGAGGCAGTTTTAATACAAAAACTAGGAAACGGTGCTGCAGCTCTATACATCAATAGTTAGACCACATTTTGAATATGCAGTACCAAGTTTTTTGGTCAACCAACACTAAGAAAGGACATAAATAGATTAGAAAGGTGAAAAGCAACAGCCACAAAGTTAATTCCATCCATCAGGCTAATAGGTTTACTGAAAGACGGGGACTAGGAGAGATGAACATGTATGACTTAGAAACACGACGAATGCGACGACAACATATAGAGACAATCAAAATACTGAAAGGCAAAACAAAAAGTAGACAGTAACCTCTTCACATTAAACGAAAACCAGGCAAAAAATAATAGATAGAAATTAGAACTGAAGAGATACAGCACATCCTATTGTGGGAACTTCTTCACATACAAGATAGTGACATATGGAATAAACTGCTATCAGAAGTTGAAAACAGCAGCAGCGTGGAAGAGTTTAAAAGAAAGCTAGACAAAATCATCAGGACACTGTGAATTAATTATAAAATTTCATCAGAGAGATAATTATGCACATTATGTCTCTTTGGATGGTCTATTAAGTCTTTGATACATCCTAATCCTGGTAACTCCTTGTAAACTCTCTCTCTCTCTCTCTCTCTCTCTCTCTCTCTCTCTCTCTCTCTCCTCTATATATATATATATATATATATATATATATATATATATATATATATATATATATATATATATATATATACATGTGTGTGTGTGTGTGTGTGTGTGTTGTGTGTGTATGAGAAGCTTTGAAATTACATTCTGTCCTTCTTTCAGACAAGAGAGAGAGAGAGAGAGAGAGAGAGAGAAAGAGACTTCTTACCTTCAATCTTTAGCAACAACACTGTTTCTTTGTTCTAAATGTTTAACTGTTTTCCACTTTTCTCTTTTTTTCTCTTCTTCTTTTCCACAAAGAGAGACAAAAAGAGAGGAGACACTTCCTATATTTCTCCTTTTCCCTTTCCTACTATTTCATTTTCTATCCTTTATCCAGTCCTTCTTTTCGTCAAAAAGAGAGAGAGAGTACTTCCAGCCTTCCAATCACACCCATAAACTGTCATTTTCTCTTTATCATTTCTCTCTGACAGAGCAGAGAGAGAGAGAGAGAGAGAGAGAGAGAGAGAGAGAGAGAGAGAGAGAGAGAGCAAATCTCTCTCTTCCCCTTCTCTCTTTAAATCTCCCTTGTGTCTGCTTCCTTCCTTTCTCCATTTTCCTCCATTAATCTCTTCCCCTCCTCCAGTGCCTCAAATTCTCTGGTTCATCTTCTTACTGATGTCATCATTAGTAGTCAAGTTAAAATTGATATCAACTCTGCTTTCATTACTGATGTTTCTTTTCATTATATTTTTCTGCCGTTAAACTGCTATCATTCCTTTCTTCTTCTCAGGTTGTCTCTTCGTGAAGTCTTTTGCAAGAGGAAATATGGACGCACAAACATAGACTCTCTAACTCTTAACCTCACAGTGTTTATATTTTGAGAGCATGGCTTCCTCAGGATCAAGTTTCTCTCAAGAAGTTTTGACATGTTTGAGGTTTTATCATTTTGTAACACACTGGGGAAGGAAGAAGTTTATAAAATATACAACATGAACTTTTTCCACGGACAAAACAAGAGTATCCACGAGATTCTCATCGAAAACCAGGTTCCACCTGGAAAGAAAAGCCCTTTCAGTCCCCTGAAAATCGACAATATAAAAAATAAAACTCCAAAAGATTTGGACATCACGGTCATGAACAAAATCTGCCAGGCTCTTTGGCAAAGAAGGGTGAAGGATCCTGGTGACGATCTCAAAGGATTAGTGAGAAAAATAAAAAATGAGAGGAAACTTTGTTAGCCATGAAGCCCCTAATATGCCAGGCACTGATTGGAAAGTAAACTCAGAGACTTTCAAGCAACGCTCGAGGTAACTCTTGAGAAAACTAAGTCTCTCTTCCATTCGATGGTGCTGACATTGACCAGCTCAAAGCAGAGATCCAAGATGCTCTTTCAAAGACCCTAGAAAAGATCCGTGAGAAATACAATCCCTCAAATCAACAGGATTCACAAAGGTTTAAAGAAGAAATAGAAGAGTTTGGAAGCGAGCTTTCTGAAATGATACAAAAATCCTCTGAGCTAGAACTCCTGTCTCTTCATAGAAGCCTCTGTCAGTTTTGCCCTACGACTGGCTCGCATCAGTATGGGCTTAACGGATCCATGTAACAGCATGGTCTGTTTAAAAGTGGAGGATGATCAGGAGTTAAATCAAGTCTCAATGACAATAAAAGTACCATTGTAAATCAACAAGACATCTTCAACATGAAAGATCCAATGGGAAAAGACCCCGAAGTTGTGATTATATCTGGTAATGCAGGTTCTGGAAAGACCACAATTCTTTGTTCCTATGTAGAGGGATGGTGCAAGAAGACAACTGATATTCCAGAACTCTCTTCCTTTTCTACTCTGCTCTATATGCAGTTCAGAAATCATGATTATGACAACTTTGATGACTTCCTCAAAAGTTTGATTCCAAAGGCTGTTGCTCAATTTCCTTTTGATCTTGTCAAATCAGTTGTCCTAGGTTCAATGTGCTTGGTCTTATGTGATGGCTATGATGAGGCCAATGAGAATTCTAGAAAACTCTTCCTAAATATATTAGCACTTAATTCAAATAATTTAAGTTGTTGTCACAACACGACCGGGGAATACAGAGGGATTAACAAAAATTTTGAAAGCGTTCCAGAATCAACCTCAAAGTTTCAGGTCTTCGGGAAGAGGATATGAAATTGCTCACAGAAAAACTCATTGGCCACCTGATGAAAGATGATGTCACCCACCAGGAGCAAATGAAGAAAGAGGTGCTACAGAAAATAAAAGAAATGAACGCTGGCACTAATGCCATCCTGCAAACACCACTGTACTTCAACTTGTTCATTCTCCTTTACATTGAGTGTCCAGATTTAAGGGATGAAATGAGCACCAGGACATCAGTCTATTTACAGCTCAGAAAGCACAAGATCAAGAGAATCACTAACAAGACAGGAACTTCTGCTGATTCACTGGAGGAATTTGATGCAATATACAGAAAATGGTCTCTGAAACATTACATTGAGAAAAATATGAATGGTCTGAGACAGATGTAAGAAGCTTTAAAAGGAGGTTACTTGTCCAGAGGTACTTCAAAACTTTGATGCCATCATGTCCTCCTATTTCAGTATAAAGGACAAACATCAAAACAGCTGGAAGATTGTAAACAGGTATATTGCCATAGACACAGAAGTGAGCAGGAGTTTGCAGTTGCAGGCAATGTCTGTGATGACATCATCACATCAAGTGGAAGGACACAAAGAGGAAATATCATTCGAGACGTGCTGAGATCGAAAGGATTGTGGGGATGGAGATAATACCTGTTATTCAGGAAATTACGAGAAGTCATATCCTTCATACCAGGAATACTTCACAATAGTGAGAAAGATGTATTACACAATACGATAGATGACTTCCACGAACTGTGCGTGTCATACAGCCTCTCTTATGATGACCATGATGCTCTTTTGGACCCATGTATTGAAACTAGATTGGACGATCAGGTTTTGGAATCACTTGTGTCACTGATGAGAAAAACATCTCTTAAGAACCGAGTGAGATTCAATCAAACCAAATGTCTTTATGTCCTACCGTCCTTACTGCCTAAACTGAGGCCCAGAGAAATCGTACTGAGGTTTTTCTCAAATGTACCAAGAGACCTTTCGCAATTTAATAAAACACTGGAGGCTGCTGGCCAATACAACATTCGTACAGAGATTTGGATCAGGACACGTTTAAGAGAGTACACACAACTTTCAGGACAGGTTTTGCACCCAGTGGATTATTTAGGTAAGCAGGAACTTATATCTTTACTCCCTTAATTACAAAGCACTAAAACCTTCAGCCATAACTGAAACAACTTTAGCCTTTTAGTTATTCGCTGTTTCTTCATGAGCCATTTCTGTGGAGCAACTCTAATAAGGGACTAAGAGAAGGAAATTAGGGCTGTCATTGCATTGCTTTTGATTCAATTGATATGAGATTAAAGAATTATGTAAATGCATCAACATAAGTTTGTTTTATCTGTCTCATTACACACACACACACACACACACACACACATATATATATATATATATATATATATATATATATATATATATATATAATATATAGTAAATTACATTATAAAAAGAAATGTAACAGTTCAGTCATAGTGCTTTTGTTCTGTAAATGTACTATAATCACTTACTATTATCTATGTTGTTCTAGATAACAATATCATCATTCTCTAAAATAAAAAAAATGTAAAATTCTTCTCATGTGTTTCATCCCTCAGTTTTGGAGATTTTGAGTACCGGATATCAAGACTTGGAAAACGTTCGCCCCTTTTCTCTCATGACTTCTTCAGTAAAGGAACTGAGATTAAAATACTCGATGGCTCAGACTCCTGAGGATCGTATTGCGCAAGTCATAAACGGAACGTTTCCAACAAACAGGGAAGAAGGCACCACTGATTTAAAGATTAACTTATGGAAAGGTGAGTGTCAGGATCAAAAGTCAACCGTCATGAAAGAAGCTGTTCCTTTTCTTTCTGTCCTCCTCCATTTTTAGCAGAATTAAAAGAAGCAAGAGTAGCAGGAGAAGAAGAAGAAGAAGAATAAGAAGACGATTCTGGGAAATGAATGAGTATAAATATATAATGGTGAATAATAAGACAGTTACCACATCTCATGCTTTTGCTATTTTGACCTCCTGCTTCCCTCTGGAATGTAATATTAGAGCGATTCTCAATCAATTTTTGTATATAGATACACCTCATCTCTCTCTCTCTCTCTCTCTCTCTCTCTCTCTCTCTCTCTCTCTCTCTCTCTCTCTCTCTCTCTCTCTATATATATATATATATATATATATATATATATATATATATATATATATATATATATATATGTGTGTGTGTGTGTGTGTGTGTGTGTGCGTGTGTGTTGTGTGTGTTAGTGAGTGATTGAACAAAAGTGGGTGCAGGTCAAGTGCAGTAAGTGTTAATAACCTGACATTTTTGTCTTTCCTCAGCACGCGACATAAAGCTTCTACTCCAGTCCCTAACTGTTCGTCCTTTGAGGTCAATAACTATTTCGGCGTCGTCAGGTACAAAGCTTGATGATGTTGAGGACTTGAAGAAACTCTGCAGAGAGAAGGGACTCGGAGATTTACGTGGTTGGCCTCTTATACGTAATGTTACGGATAATCCTCGTAGTAAAGAAGAAGAAGAAGAAGAAGAAGAAGAAGAAGAAGAAGAAGAGGAAGAAGAAGAAGAAGAAGAAGACTTGAAGTCACACCGCAGGAAGAAAGAAATTGGCTGCTGTTTCTCGTGAAAGTGCAAATGATGTCTTTCTTTCTTTCAGCCCAAATCTTTTTTCATTTCTTGAGTTCGTTATTCATTGTTTAGAGAAGAGAGAGGGGGGGAGAGAGAGAGAGAGAGAGAGAGAGAGAAGAGAAGAGAGATGAGGAAGAGAGAGAGAGAGAGAGGCTCATCACAAGCAAAATCTACCCATTCACTGCACGATCTGCTCTTGTGGCCATTTTTCAGATCATCGTGTTGTTCTGATTTTCTAGATGTTATCAATTGTTTGTTTATTTTTGTTCCCTGGAATATCATATGTTAATTTTTGTTCCCTGGAATATGATATGTAAGTCTGCGTTCTTGATGTTGTTTTGCAGGTGAAGAAAGTGGAATGAGCAATCACTAATGTTCTTCCGAAATGTTTATACACAAAGGGTTCTGTATTTAGCTGCATTTAAAGCTCCACTTGTAAAAGTTACAATGTTGAAAATGCTATATAGTTTTTCTTTATTGTTTTTTTACATATTTTTATGCCTCCAGAGATTTATTTGTTTACCTTTTATTATGTCCTTTTCCTGGACCATATTTGAGAACCTGTTGCATTCTTTATAACTATAATATTACAGTCAAGAGACTTCTGTCTATCTATCTATCTACATATCTGCGAATACTGAAATGCCAAGGATGCTTTGTTTATAGTTTGGTGAATGTTTAATCTTTGCAAATACACCGAATGATTGCACTGGATGTTTTATTAGCCTTGTTATCCATTATTACGTAGCTTTGGTAACAAGGTGTCATACTGGAAATGGAAAAGCATTAGCTTTTGGATAATACAAATATAATGTAAACTTTATTATCTTTTGTGATCTGCCTCATGGTAATACTTAGAATGCATACTACTTACAATACTTAATGTATACGTATTCTGTATCTACAAACACGGAAAACATGTAAAATGCAGCAGAAGAAAATCAAGCAAAGTAATTCAATGATTAATTCAACAGAACCACAAATGGAGTTTATGATAACTGCTATAAAAGGGCAAAGACAGTCAGTGACAAGACTCACCTAACTTGAAGCCCTAAAACTTGCAGAAAGTCTGATCAACTTGTTAAGATATCAAGTACGTTACCAAAATTATTTCATGATAAAAATGCAGTTGTCAGTCAGTGAGTCAGTAGGTGAGTGAGCGAGTCTGATTGTTGACCTTCCAAAAGCATATTTGAAATGAGAGGCAATGAATAATTTGGGGATGGAAATATATTTTGAATCTCAAAAGATAAAAAACTTTTTTGTTTCGGAAGAAATCAACTGAATGATGGAAAGAAAGTCTTCATGAAACTTTGAAATGTCAAAAGAGACACTTTTTCATATATCTATGGCAAGAGAAGAAATAAAAACTTGAGGTTGTGAAATAAGAGAAAGACTTTCATGGCTAATTGAACTTGGATGATTATGTGTAGAGTTATATACACTGTATTCATCCACTACACTAGGGAGGAGAGAGAGAGAGACGGTCAAGTTCTTTCATAGCTGAGTGTAATCAAATAAAGTCCATGTATGACCTTTCTACACATTTAACAAAGACAACAAGTATAAAGGCTCTGAAAAGGTAGGAGGAGGTTTGTTACCAAAACAAAGCTTTTATGAGGCATAACTGGAAAAATTACGTAAAAATTACCAAGCACTGGACTATTGGAAGGAATTGGTCAAAGGCAAAGAGAAAATAAACAAACACAAACAAGAAGGGAGGGGGTGTGGGGGGAGGAGAAGGAGGAGGAAGAGGAGAGAGCTGTTTCAGAACTAAACACCTGCTGCTATCACTACTACTTGAGGCTAGTGACAGAGAGGAGGTCCAGTGTTGTACCTGATGTGTTTTGAGCAGACGATAAGTTAGAGGAGCTATCAGGTGAGTTTTACAGCCACATATATATTCATCAATTATTTTTTAGAGACTAAATGAATATATAAATTGTAGACTTTATTAATTAATACATTAATGTCCAGTTGCAGGAATTCCTGCCAACAAATGAAAAGAGGTTTATAAAAAAAATACTAGAAGTTCAAAGTATCACTAGCTAAGAGGATATTAACAAATTTGTCTAAACTTGTTGCTGACTGAGCCATATTCTCGTATGTCTCCAAGTATAAGACTAGTATCATTTTAAACTTTAGTGAGTGAAGAGTCTAGAATCCGTAAATCACCACATTGTAAAAAAAATTGAGTCTTCTTACTATATGTCTTTTACAAATAAATATGGCTGAGTGCAATGCTCTAAGGATCCTCTTGAATTATATAATGGTGATCACTTCAACATTATTTTGGAAATAGACAAAAACGAAAAATTTAGTGTGGCAGGATTTCCTGCCACTGGCCACTAGCGTGAACAGATTTAGCCCTATCCGGATTCTTTAATTAATTAAGTAATGGCTGCTTCTCTAGTTTCGTTTTGTAGACAAACTTTCAAAAGAAGGATCCAGTGATTTAAGATCAGATAAACAGGGATGATGCCCTTCTGGATTCTTCAGTGTACATTCAAACTTCCATAAGTCTTTAAGATAACAAAGTTAATAAACAAGAGCTTCAATTCAGGCAATATAATGTCATTTACAATCAGCAAATTATGAAGGACAACAGCCAAGAAAAAGCTTCTCATCACAAATTTGATCACCATAAGAAAGCAGTCCTTTCGAGCCCTTCTTACCAAACCAATCGTATTTAGTTAGTTGTTTGTTAATCATAAATCATCTATCAACAATCTGATTAAAAATTTTCTAAAAATAAAAGAAAATGAAAAATAAAAATTCTAGTGAATTTTTCAAATGGTACAGATTTTCATAGAGGCATATACCTTTCATTTACAAATGGTTTCTATTGATTAAAAAAACTGACGCAGTTCGATAATTGTTTATGGATCAGGGCATACTACACAAATCAGACATGTTCAACTTTGCCCACAAGTGACGTCATGCCTCTGTTCCTGACTGCTGAATCAACTGGGGATGATTGCGCCATAAAGGCTGTTTTCACTGTCATGACATGAACTTGGTCTGGGAGTTCTGGGTGAGAAACTGCTCCGAAGTGTTCTTGTGTTGGCACTATTCCTTCATCGGCAGAGCTGGGGTTGTTGATGCTGAACATTGCAGATGTTTGCACCTGCAATGCAAGTCGACAGTTAGCTTCTGTGGGACAGGACAAAGCCAGTCAACCAGGAAATAAATGGAGATTCTAAGACGAAAGAATGGAATGAGAATGAGATCTCCTGTTTGGCTGTATGAGTCTTTACATATTGCCGATGTGTATATTGGTCATGCTGGTCATTCCTCCCTTACTTGAACATTGGTATCCGATGCTTTAAAGAAAACACAGTTATAATCATCCCCACACATTACAACTCTGCTTTTGAGAATGCAATGGATAAGGAGTGAGATTTATAGCCATACACCCTTTTCTGGACCCCAGCATTCACTTGTACCCATTTTCAGCAGAGTTGACTGATGTGTGATAGGCAGGTAACAAAACTATGAACCCATTTGACATTTAAAGAGACCTATACCACTTAGCTATGGTGCGAGTTGACTGGTTGCAGCCAGCCGGTTCACATTTGCTTTTGTCGAATCTATCTTGACCTGCCAACCACCAGTCCACCAAGAGCATCTGTTGCCATTCTAAGAAACGGGGTGTTGGGGGGGGGGGGGTTTGTTGGGGGGAGGGGAGGGGGGGGGGTGTTAGGGGAGGGGGGGGGTGTTAGGCGAGGGGGGGGGGGGCTAGCAACCTCAAGAACTGCTGAGAGACTGGAAGGGTGTAGTACCTTTCTTCCCCTACCCCTCTGCTCAAGCAAATCCTTACCTTCAGTCGGTCGTCCGTTTCTCTTCTTCCAGAAGAACCTGCATCCAAAGAAAGTTCCCAGAATGACCACAGAGGTTATTGTGACTGCTATGACGATGAGGAGTGTGGCTGCATCTGAAAGGCCAGTGTTATCAGTTTATGACGGTACAAGATCATTGTTTTACCCTGGGCGTTGACACTCCAACAAAGAACTAACTGACAGACTCGCACATAAAGTAAAACTAAATTCTCGGCCTCACCTCGTCAAAGAGACGCTCTACAGGACTCACTCCTCGTTAGTTTATTATCCTGGAGAGTATCAACAATCATGTTTAGGCTGTGCAGCAGTCACTCAGCTACTGGCTGTAAAGTATCACTCCAAAACTGACTGAACTCAGAATTATAGTTCCTTGGACACTGAACCTGTAAATGTCCCTCAACCTCCTGAGGCCAACTTTAAAAGTCCATTGAACATCAACTGTTCTTTTTTCATTCGTTTAAGATTTACAAAATGAAAATAAATGTTTACAATAGCATTATCAGTTGTAATGAATTGCACAGTGGCTTCAACCAAAAATAAGATAAAAATAAGAGAAAAATGCAAAATGTTCATCTCCTTGTGATGGTTATTTAAAGTTCTGGGAGTGACGCAGGGATGCGTTTTTTATGAGCAATGGTTTACACCTTCAGTTGCCTTGAAATTTTATAGGAAGGTGGAAAAGTGTGGTTGCTAACGAATAACTTCGGAGTAGTAAATGACATTAAGTAAATAAAATATCATCTATTGTAAAAATACTATACTGTATTAATATAAACACGCAAAACACGCGCAGACACACGCACCTGTTGCTTCAAAGGGACGGGAACACTTGGAAGTAAACTTCGTCGTCGCTTTTCATCTGCAACCGCCTTCCTTTCAGGCCTTTGTTACTTAGACGATAAGCATCATTTCCATAAAGGATCCGCTGAAAAACGAAAATCCAATGAGCATCATACACCTCGTATAACGTGTTTATTGTCAACGGAAAATAATATAAAAGGAATCTTTTTATACATTTTATGTGCTCCAATTCCTGAACGTGAAAGGAAAATGAACATCGTGCAGAACTTACATTTGTATAAAAATAACGTTAATATAATAGTTAGTGAAACATTAACTTTATCTAGAGCATCATCTTCTCAGATAAACTTATACTATGAATTATATACCAATAATGACAATCTTACCTCGTCATTTATGGAGATAATTGACCACTCTTTTGATGCATTTATGTTGAGAAATCGGAATTTGTTCTGCTCGTGGAACAACGTGAGTTCCATTCTGACTTCTCGGCCACGTTTGTTCCAGACAGCCACCCACACATCGTCTTCCTCGGGAAGGTCAAGGAAGACTTCTTCCCCAGGAGTGGCCTTCTTCAGCTCATCTGAAGAGGAAAATATAGACTGTGTGTTTGCAGACTAATAAAGGGAGTGCCTATGTAACACAGAAGACCTGACTTAAATCCTGTTAAAAGGAGGGGCAACATGGCATCTCCTTCACCACGGAAGGGGGAGAAATAGGTCCTTCAGGTGATTGAGCAGAAATATGAAGTCGGGTGGAAAGAAATTAAAACCCATACGTAAAAACATTGTTTTAGATAACTTTTGTATATGTGCAAATATATTATATAAATAATAATCTTATATATATATATATATATATATATATTAATATAGATAGCTATATTATAATATTATATATATATATAATATATATATATAAATATTTTAAGTGTTTACATAATAAAAATATGGAATGTTAGTCCATATATATAAAAGACTAAAACTAAAGAGGTCAACCAGATTGCTTGCAGGAATGTGATCAGACTAGAGACGCTAAAGATGACGTATACAATAAGTATGTAGGCTAAGATAACATGCCGTCACCTGTAGTCATTCAATTGTTTATAAACATTAGTCCAAGCTCCCTGCTTGAGACAACTACCGCGACCTATAATTCAAACGGCCTACGTGATCTGTAGCGTGTCTCATTTGATTGTGTGTTCGTATGTAACTATGTCATCTGATAGTATGTTCATATGTTCGAACTACTGTCTGTTCTTTCATAACTTGTAACAGAGATGGTAGACAGGCAGAACAGAATTAGCTATCGTCATTAGAGACCTGTATCTCTTTACCTAAGCTTTATCATGTAGAGAGAACAGAAGTAGCCATCATCATTGGCAGAAGCGATCAAGCTATCGTCATAGAAGACTTGTACAATCATATCTGATCTTCACCATGTAAAACTTCAGAAGAATATATATATTTTTTATACTTCGTGTTTTCTACAAGAACCTCCTCACCATGAGTTTAACACATCGTCGTCATAAACAAGAAGATAATCCCGACTTCGTAAGTGATCTACAAACCCCAAGACACTCCATTGAAGATGGAAGTGCAATACCAACCGACTTAGCGTAAGATTATCGCAAGTCTAACATTACCTCATAGGGCGCCTTATCATACAAGGCACAAGTCCTAATATTGGTGGCAGTGGACCAGAACTCTACAACTTCTCCAACGAAAAATCAGAATAATGAAGTATCATATAAGAACTCTTCAACGACGACGAAAGCAGCAGATTCTTCAAGCAATTTATTATCATCGTTTAGTGAGCGACTTCAGAAAACAACAAGAACTCTTTAACGACGACGAAAGCAAGAGATTCTTCAAACAACCTAGTATCATCGTTTAGTGAATAACTTCAAGAAACAAAACCGACGTGTCCTTTTCCTACGGCAACGCAAGCTTCGTCTCTCATTAGAATCATTCAAGAAAACATCGTTAGTGAGCGTTTCCGGCACTTCAAGAAACAAACCGAACGCGTCTGCAGCATCGGATCTTTCAAGGGCTCGAATCATCGAAACAACGCGCAGGGGGAAACTGAAGCCAAAACCAGGTCATCCGCTAAATAGAGAAGGAGGACCAAGGCCGTGTGTCGTTATCGGAACACCGTGACTTCCCACAAAAGGAAGCTAAGTACAATTTTTTATTCATTTGGAGTAAGTTTGAGTGTTTCCTTTGCAGGTCGAATTTCGTTATTCCTGTGGCTGAAGTTACGAGACATTCTTAATCTTACTTTTTTACAGAAATTATCTACATCATTGAGATTTCGCTACTGCGAGTTTTTATCTTTGAGTGTCTGTTTCCAGAAGTTCTACTGAAATATCATAATCATATACTATGTTAATTTTATCATTTTGGGTGATTATTAATCCCTTACGTAACAAATCATATTAAACAGTGAATATGCGTTTACGCAGTGGACGTCTGTATTTATACAGATGCATGGATAGGGTCGTTAAGCACCGTAGTGATTAGAAAACACACAAAAACAAGTGGAACACCCGTACAAATCTAGATACATTAGAGGTAACACTATTTCGGGCCATGACAATAAATGCTCCTTTGCAAAGTCCCGATCGCAGTTTTAGCCTTGAGTTTTTGAGTTATATAAAATATCGAACCTCAATGACTCAACTTAACTTTAAAAATATGGCTGGATTGCAAGGAATAACATGTCTGTAAAAAACTTTCATCAGGCTAAATGCGCTGACCAGGATCCCTCACTATTTCAAATTTTAGCAAAGAATGAAGTACAAACAGTTAATATTGAATGCAGTAGTGATAACTTGTCTTAATAGTAATCGCTCAGTTCCTAATAGTTCGTCATTCATTGCTTTATACGTAACCAGCAACATAATGCTAAAAAACACACAATACGTTTTGCCGATGGTAATAAAGAGAAGGATCTTAATTATTACAAAAAGAAATAGAAACAGTAGCCCGTTCAGAATAAAACAAGCAAACTCGGTGACTGTGTCATGTAGTCAAGCGGTCAAGGTCAGTCAAAACTGCCGAAGTGTTCAAAGCATAGCAAATTCCACACAATAAGCGACTCTAGCAGAGTGGGGAAAAGCGATGTTGGATCATACATCCCAAATACCTTTTTAAAATTAAAAAGAAATTTCCCTAGCAGCACACGACAGCATCAAGTAATCAGAGCAGGTTTTCGTTTTTTTTTAATACAATAAGTTATTATAAGTATGGTGGATTAAGCCCGACTGTACGCGCCGTAAAAATTAGAATATCTTGTTTATTCCTTTAGTACACGTAATATCCTATATTTTACGGACTCAACCGTCAGTTGTTCGAACTTCCCTAATGAGAAGTCCGGATAAGCGAGCGCTTACAGATACCTCTATAGTTATAAAAAAACATTGATCTGTATCTAGTGTAATTGTAAGATATCCATCTAGGGATACACAAAATATTATCTTACATCCTGCAAAATAAGGCGTGTTTATCAAAGGAAAATCCTATAAACCTTCAAACATATTAAAATCCGTTTGAACAAAAAAGAGACAGTTAATCAAATAATAACTTATATAGAGGAACTATACATTTGCCTCATAAATCGTAACATTGTTCAAATGACCCAACAGAATTCTCCCACAACCGCAGTTGCAGTTTGCACGCAAAATCTCGAGAAGCATGCACCCTCGAATGTCTTAGTGCGTGTAAAAAGACTTTGCTGGGAAATGAAATTTTAATCCTTCCCGACACTCTGAAATATAACGATTTCCACGAACAAAGCCCTAGACACAGTTGACTCGCAGCAACAAGTTAATATAGTAATCCACAAAACCTATACATATAAATATCGCATTTTTTTTTTTTTTTTTTTATTGTTGCTAATTTTTAATCCCGCCCAATCAGTCGTGGATGAATCTCTCTTATATTCTATCTAAAGTAATATCAGTAAAGTCATTCAAGCAGAGATGATTCAGCAGAAACTTTTTTTATCTTTTATCTGAATACCAGGAAGTTTCTCCACTAGCGAGTGATTTCTGAGGAAAAAAACGGATGTAATTTAACACAAAATACGGTCTAAGGACAAACATAAAGCTATATACGTACCTTCGTATAGACTCTCAATGAAATTTCAAAATAGAGATAAATGACGAAGTTGAAAAATGTTAGTAATAGGAGTCATTAGGAAATCAAATAAGCCCATATAATTTTTCCCTCAAACGTCATGTCATAAAAGATCGGACTTGGCGTATCTGCGTAGATTTCTGTCGCTTAAACAAGGAAACGACTCCCGATAGTTTCCAGTGCGATGTACCGACGACATCTTATCTCTGTTAGGTTAGAATAAATTTTTCACCAGCTTGGACTTACTTAAAGGCTTTTACCTGATACCATTACCCAAGTGATTGTACCTCATATACCGTTTCAGCACACTCAGGGGGACATTATCAATTTTTACGTATGCCTCCGGCTTACGTTGCGCCCCAATTATAATATAGTGTTTGGAGACTTTTAGGGGATACCCTACATGCCTATTGGTTGGTCTTGTAATCTTTTCTAATACCTTAGAAGTACATTCACATAAACTAGAGCTAACGCTACAGAGACAAAGACAAATAATCTCAGAGTAAAATATCTAAATGTGAGTTTTTAAAAACCGAACATGTTTATCTAGGTTTTATGTGTCTAGTCAAGGTCTTAAAGTAGTCCATGGTAAGGTGTCGGCTATTCATAACTTTCCGGTACCTATTAACGTAAAAAGGGGATACAGCACTTTTGCGCTGTAGTGGGTATTACAATCGTATGTAAGTATGTAACTCTTCAATCATGACAGCTCCTTTAACAGATCTTACGAAGTAGAGCGTAGATTTATTATGGTCTAAAAAGCATCAACAGGCGTTCGATATCTTAAAAGCGGAATAATGCAGCTCACCTAACTTAAAAATCCCTGATTTAAATAAGGAATTTTTTTTTATTGCAATAGACGCCTCAGACCAACGGGTAAGAGGGGTACTACTTCAGTAATATGATAAACAGTTCTTTCCTATAGCTTTTTATTCACGTAAACTAAAGCCCTCTGAAAGTAAATATACAGTAATAGGCAAGGAAGGGCTAGGTATCTTTAACTCACTAGTACATTTTAAGTTCATAATCTATGGCTATCCTGATAAAGTCCTTACCGAACATGAGTCCTTTACCGAGTTTTTCAAAGGCTTTAATCACAGTCCAAAAGGAACTCGGTGACAAATGATCATTCAGGTCTTTGGAGCCAAGATAAGATATCTACCTGGGGAAGCAATTATCATAGCTGACGCATTATCCCGCAATCCCGCACCATACAGCAAAGAACCATCAATTAGACTAAAAAATATAGAAACATCCGTGCCTATTGTTAAAACCGTATCTAAACAAGAAAATTCCTTAACCCAAGAGATCGCGAGCATTGAATATCTGGGTTGGAGCAGCAGAACTGTTACAACTGAACAAAGCAAGAGTCAACAGACATAACCAAAACAATAAACACCAAACAATAAACACTTCGAACGGAAACAGGGTCAGCGGCTAAGCGAAAACAATAAACACTTCGAGCAGAAACCCTAAAGCAAAAGTATATTTAAATAAAGTATGTGTATCAGAATAATGTAATCAAATGTAATATTATATGTAGGTCTGTGACTAGGAAAACCCGAAGAACACAGCAGAGGACTAACGACCAGGTAGTAGTAATAATCTCTTTCATACCAATCGTCATAAACTGGTTGCATTCCGTCATCCAGGGTTCCCTCCTATGTCACAGAAAGCCAAATCACTGTTTTACTGGCCTACAATGCTTACAGATATAAAAAGCACATAACTGATTGTAACACGTGTCATGAAAACAAGGGACACACTAAGACACCTGTCAGTTAAGGGCCTATCCTGTGCCAAATCAATCCTTGAAAGAAAATACGTAGAATTATTAACAGAATTATGAGTCTGACAGAGGGAATGAACACTTCTTAGTGTTAATAGTTCCTTGACACGTTATATAGAAGTAATAGCACTACAAACACCGCAATTGAGTGCATTAGGAATATTTATGAGTGCTAAATCAGTAAACATGGAATTCAACACATGATAATGTGACTCGGGTGGTGTAAATCAATAATAATCTCCATAACGCGTTGTGTGAATTCCTTTCCATTAAGAAAACCAATAATATATTTTATCACCCAGAGTCAATCGGTTTGGTAAAATAACTGATAATTAAATAGGAAGTGTCAATGTATTACGAGTTACAACTCGTGATATTGGATCCGAACTGGATTATAGCGGTTCTCGCGGTTTTAAATACCTTTTATCATATCTTGATACCGCAAGTAGCCTTATACGGTACGCCGCTAGAACACTTTTCCACATATTCAAGCCAACCATTAATTTATCAAATATATATATATATATAAATAAATAAATATAAAAAAAAAATAAATAAATATGGATACAAGTGGAGTCAAATATAATACACTCCGTAAGAAGTCGGAAGGGTTACAAATTATAATAAAAAAAGGAATCCCGATAAAATCAATAAGCAAAACATAACCATAGGTTAATTAAATATTCAAATATATATGCGTAAAGATTTGAACTCTAACTTAACGCTTTAGTAATGACAAATAAGCTAAAAGTTCAAACACATATCCAAAACCTATTGACATATTGTCTGTCCGCCCGGTGATTTATATTCGTAGTCAATGAAAAAAAAAAATAATAATAAATAAATAAATAAATAAAATAAAATAAAAGAGATTTTAAAGTCAGGAAGTCTAGAGTGAAAATGTTATCTATGGAATAATTCCTATATGAATCTTATACAGGGCTAATAATATATTAGGAATTTGTATGGAAACATTTTTCATTAGTTTGAATAAGGAATATTTAAGTTTACATAATTACAATTATGCAGATTTCCAACATGAAACTAATATATTGTTCAATTTTGGTACTGTTTTTTTTTCAGACATTCTTCTCATGTGGGTCGAGTATTAAAAAAAAACAAAAAATATCATTTGAAAATACTAAAGTCGTATCTCTTACAGCAAGTAACGTAACTCTTAAGCTGGTGACGACGTCATCAGTTCTAGAAGGTCTGTCGCGTTTGCCGTATCAGCATTGATTCCTTTAACCTCAAATATCTGCTTGCACAGGCTTCATCTCGCGCTTGCAAAGCAGATTGACTGGAGAAAGGAATGCTTAGCCCGAACTTCTCATGGGCAAGGCAGACGTGTCTATCCGTATGCGCAATGCAACTAAGGAGTTGCAATCATTTTAAAATTAATAACAAAATAAGCAAATAGAATTTCTATAACAACAACATGAATTAATTTTTTTCTGAACCTCATAGACATTTAGAAGTATCAAGATATGTATAAGAAATATTTACTGGCAACATTAGCCTATTACAATTCAAGTAAAACATTCATGGGAAAATGTCACATTTTCTTGAAAAACCCAAAGTTTATTTAGAAATTAGTTACATAGTGGGTTTTTTTCGTTGCATCTCCTACCTATTAATAAAGTTTTTAAAAAAATTAACCTCAGAGGATGCGCGCGAGAAAATTGAATATGAAACTTTTGTTAGGGCACATAGAATCATGATTAATATTCTCTTTGACTCTTATGTTGCCTGGCAATCTTACAAATAGCTCCGTTTTCCACTTCTTTGTCTAGTAACTTACTACCAGTAATATAGAATTTTCTTTGGAATTCGTATTGATATCTGTTTATTTTTTATAATTATGGATATTTTTACAGTCATCATAGACCTGGATAGGTTCACTCATTTTTAATGCCATGGATAAAAAAGTTTGTACAGCGGACTCTTTTGAATTCCACAAATATCAGCGAATTCATGTGGGTTAAGTCTGGTCTAAATGGCTCTCTTCCCTCCCCTGTATTTGGATGTCGTCTGAATTTACTTTGCCCTTGTGACAAGTATAATTTCACTTGCAGGCTGATTAATGGAACCTGGTTACAGTATCCTGCAGTACGAGAATTTCACATCGCAACTTCAAAAAATCGTTCGTCGCTGCGGACGACGGCAGTCGAGTAACAACCGCCTACAATGTGAAAGGAATAAGCACCATCATGGACTTCTTCGACCGACACCGTATCTCGTCGTTAATCTCGTTTTCATGCGGAACGCTCCAGCGACTGTCGGAAATCGACTACGAAAGGGACATACTTCCGACAATTACGACCCGAAGGATATTCAACTCTACTTTGCTGGCGAAGGACTCATGCTGGGGATGTTTTCTTTATTCATCGCGAACGTAATCGTGTAGCTTAGGATGCAGAGAATAAGTATGAGCGCAAAATAGAACGTTGGACCCGCCCAGGCAAATTTTCCCCTTGTTTTAACCCTGTGAAATCGGCCGTTTCATTTGGCTATAGGTGGTTGTCTGGAACTGTGTAATGGACGAAAAGTTGTTCGAAAGCTAGTTAAATGTGAAGTAGTATAACCTCGGTCATGTATCCTATATATATAAATGATCATAAATAACAGAATCGAAATATATTTTTTTGCGTGTACGCACTAGGAATCTATATATAAATGATCATAAATAACGGAATCGAAATATATCTTGCGTGTACGCAATAGGAATCTATTTAAAGTGCACATATATTAATCATAATTATATGAATCCATATACATATGTATAAAACACTCAGGTAGCCTATAATCAATCTGTTACCTTTTATCTTACCAATATCTGCAGTTATATATGAGTTAGTATATGGATTAATGAATCAGATATATAACATAACAGTAAGCATAAACATTAATAATTTTTATCAATTCATATATGAAATTTTTTATCAGTTAAAATATGATTTTTATCATGTTAATCTTCATTCTATGCAATTGTCAGAGTACATTAGTATTTTCTGTAGCATATGTATCTTAATGAGATGAAGTGAAAAAAACTGTATCATTATATATCACGTGATCACTATTATTTACCAATATCATTGTTTTTATATTTTATTACGTTGAATCAATTCATGTACACCATGAATTTTTATTTACTAAT
>NC_061098.1:38562367-38569867 GCF_015104395.2 Macrobrachium nipponense | reverse complement strand
CCGACCCCCTCAAGACCAAAGACACACCCAACAATAAAATAAAAATTCCACACCTGGACAGAATTAAGAGGGTGACCCAGTCTCTCCAAAAATCTACCCTTTTGCATTTACTTACCCAAACACCTCAGCCAAATCCCTGATTAACGTCCAGCAAAAGACATCCCCCAAGGACACAGACGTTTACGAAATCCCATGCCTGGGATGTGACCAATCTTACATCGGATTTTCAGGAAAATTACTTCCCCAGAGATTAATACAACTAAAACGGTCTATTAGGTATGTACAACCGAGCTCAGCTATTTTTGACCATTTAATAACCGTAACCACAGAATATAAACTGAATTTGTCACGGATAATTTATGGCAGAAACTGTTAATACAAGAGCCAGATGATAGAATCAGCCTTGATTAAACAAAGACAGGTAATGAACATATCAAAGGGCCCCTGGGATTCAAGTGTCAGACAAAATCTTCCTTCATCCAATGTTTAAGAGGATTAAAGAGTTATTATCGGTGGGGATAACCAAAAAACTTCTTACCTGTGGATGGATCTCTTGGTATAAATACCGCATTTTCTGTAATTTTTCTTTCATTACCCACCTGAAGAGAGAGATAGTAGTCTCTAAAATATATTACTTTCTTTGTATATTTTGGCATTTTTATGGGTTCCTATTATTATTATTATTATTATTATATATATATATATATATATATATATATATATATTATATATATATATATATATAGATATATATATATATATATATATATATATATATATATATATATATATATATATATATATATATATATATATATATATATATATATATATATATATATATACATATCTAATAATAGGAGCCCATAAAAACACCAAAATGTAGAGAGAAAGTACTATATTTCAGAGACTGCTGTCTCTCTCTTCAGGTATATGAATGAGAAAAGTTTACAGAAAAGGTGGTATTTATACCAAGAGATTCGTCCACAAGTAAGCCAATTTAGGTCACCCCCGCTGATAATCTTCCTTTAATCTTCTTAAGCGTTGGTTGAATGAACACTGCGTCGACGATGTCCGATGTCCAATTCCCTTTTGAGATGTTCATTACCTGCTTCTCTTTTTATTAGGCCGATTCCATCATTTGACTCTTGTACCGGCAGTTGCTGCTATAAATTACACGTGACATATTCCAGTTTATTCTATGGTTATGTTCATTCATATGGTTGAAAATAGCCGAGTTCTGTTGTCCATACCTAACTGACCGTTTGTGTTGTATTAATCTCTGGGGAAGTGATTTACCTGTAAATCCGATGTAAGATTGGTCACAGTCCTGGCATGGGATCTCATATACCCCAGAGTCTTTGGGCGATGTCTTTTGTTGGACGTTAATCAGGGATTTGGCTAAGGTATTTGGGTAGGTAAATGCAAAAGGGTTGGATTTCCCAAGGGTGTGAGTTACTCTCTTAATCGTCTCCAGGTGGGGAATTTTTATTTTATTGTTGGGTGTGTCTCTGGTCTTGTCTTTAGGGGGTCGGTAGAAAATTACGTTTTGGTTTTTGAATTGCTTTCTCAATTATATGGTCAGGATACTTTAAAGATGAAAGTTGCTTGCGAATTAGTTCAAATTCTTTTTCCAGGAAATCTGGGGAACAAATTCGTAAGGCTCTTAAGAATAGGTTGCTAGCTACACCTATCTTGATAGTATTGTCATGATAGCTAAAGTAGTGAATATATGAAAGTGAGAACGTTGGTTTTCTGTATATGGTAAATGTATTCTGTCGTGTCTCTGATTATTAAAACATCAAGAAAAGGAATTTTGTTGTCTGTTTCCCATTCAACTTTAAATTTGATGCTGGGCACTAATGCGTTTAATTTTGAGAGGAATTCATTAAAATTACCCCACTTATTATCCCAAAATGTTAGTATGTCATCCACGTATCTCATCCACAGCATGTTTTTGGGTTTTATTGCATTTATTACTGTAGTTTCAAAGTATTCCATGTACAGATTTGCTAAAATAGGACTTAAAGGACTACCCATACTACATCCGAATTTTTGCTTGTAGAATGATTCCCCGAATGAAAATACGTTATTTAGATGCACATAATTCAACTAACTTTATTATTTTGTCAAGTGCCAAAGGGAAATGATCTGAATAGGGGGATAATTTTTCCCTTAAAAACTGAAGAACGTCCTGTACTGGTTCTTTTGTGAATAGGGAGTCTACGTCAAGGCTTAAAAGTTTTATGTTGTGAAGTGGTATATGTGCTTCTCTGAATTTGTGACAAAAGTCTTCCGAATGTTTGATGTGACTGGGAGAAAAAGTGCCTAAAAAAGAAGAAGGAGGCCAGCTAACCATTTAGAAATTTTGTAATTGAAAGCTCCGGCGCATGAAACGATGTAATTCATGACATGAATTACAAAGATTTTAAAATTATTGGCCAATCCCCTAACGAACATCATTTAGCTATTTTAGAATCACTTTTCATTAAACAACTCGTTCCGCAGTTAAACACCCAGTCTTCCTCAACACCTCTGTATCTCTCGTGAGTTCAAGTCGAAGCTGACCGGGCCGAATTGTCACTCGGTCTGTGCTTTCAGCACCTTATGGTATTGACTCCTCCCTACTCTTGTACTGCTTTTTTATATTGTAAACTTTTTAAACTTTTAGTATGTATTCCGAGTTTATGATTTTAACTTTTGTTTTATCTTTTTTTTAGCTTGATAATGGGACTTTTATGTCTTGAAACGTTGCGACAATAAAGTACAAATAATGGGAATAAAGGATTGTCCTTCACATTGCATCGACTGATGTCTACTGTTGATAGAACTGCCTTCAATTTTCACTGTATATATATATATATATATATATATATATATATATATATATTATATATATATATATATATATCTATATCTATATATATAGATATAATATATATATATATATATATATATATATATATATATATATATATATATATATATATATATATATATATCTATATATATAGTATATATATATATATATATATATATATATATATATATATATATATATATATATATATATAAATATACATATATATATATATATATATATATATATATATATATATATATATATATACATATATATATATATACATATATATATATATATATATATATATATATATATATATATATATATATATATATATATATATATATGTATATATATATATATATATATATATATATATATATATATATATATATATATGAATATATATCCCCTGTGGGGACGAAATTATCATCAACTAAAAAATTCCCCCCCCTTCGGAACATATATGAAAATATATCAATCCGAGGCAGAGTGAATTTAGATATTAAAGTACATTTGTAGCTCGAATGATATATATATATATAGATATACATATATATATATATATATATATATATATATATATATATATCGTATTTTCTAGTGTCCGCAAACTGACAATACGACCAACCTTTGTTGTGTTACTGTTTTTTTCTATATTCGTATCCCCAGTTTCAACTGTTGGTATTGAAATATTTTTTTTTATTTATTTCATATTGAACCTGAAGCGGACCTCTCTCAGAGGCCGTAACATTGTGGCAACCTTGCTTAGGCTATCAACACTTTAACAGTTTAAAACGGAAGATATAGAAAGAACCAGAATGAGTGAGATGGTGAAAGAGTTTATTGAGTCAGGCAAGCTTCTAGGTCTAGAGGGGATTGATCTCCGTGAGTATGTTGAGAAGAAAGTAAGAGAAAAGTATGAGAGAGATGAAAGAGCGGCTGAGAGACAGTAATGAAAATGCAGCAAGAGATAGAAGCAATGAAGATGCAGCAAGAGAGAGAAGTAATGAAAATGCAGCAAGAGAGAGAAATGTTGGTAATGCAGCAGGAGAGAGAGAGAAAGAGCGTATGCATGAGTTGGAAATTTACGCGGTTAAGACAAAGTACTCGTAACAGTCGGACAGGCGAAAACGAAAACGGAGCTGATAGGTTAGGTATGAGTACAGTGCTGAAATTAGTACCAAAGTTCGATGAGGAAGATGTTACTACATATTTCATGTCTTTTGAGAAGTTAATGGAACGAGTAGGTTCTCCTAAAGAAATGTGGACTTTATATTTGCAATCAGTTTTGAGTGGTAGGGCACTTACTGTGTATAGTTGCATGGCTAAGGAGGAATGTGATAATCACGATATCGTGAAAAAAAACTGTTCTTAGCGCATATAGGTTAGTACCAGAGGCATACCGTAAAAAATTTAGAAATTTGAGAAAGGATGAAAATACTACGTATGTAGAATATGGTAAGAAGTTAGAGAGGCTGTTTTTTGATTGGTTAACTTCTGCTAAAGTTGAGGGTTTTGATAGTTTGAAGAACGTAGTGTTGTTAGAAAACTTCAGAGATAACGTAAACCCCTGAGATTAAACTTTATATAGAGGATAGGCGAGAAGTATCTTTTGCAGGAGCAACTAGGCTAGCTGGCGAATATAGTCTAACTCATAATTTGAGTGTTAGTAAGAAACGAAATGATCCTTCGTCTGGTAGAGTACAAAGCAGTAAAGGTTTCAGTCCTAGTAATAGCAATGCGAGTAGAAGTGACTATTCCTGTTATACATGCGGAAAACCTGGTCATACGTCTAAGGTTTGTAAGAGTAAAGTGGCATCTAGTGGCTCAGAATTAACTTGTTTCCAATGTAATGGGAAAGGGTATTTAGCGAGAAATCGTACAGTAGAAAGGAAGGACGGAAATAAACCAGTGTCTCTAGTTAACCTTTCATCAAGTAGGAATGATGTGATGAGAGAAACTAGGAAAATTTTCGGTGAATTTCTGTCAGAAGGCGTAGTTTCCTCTCTTGGAGGAGTAGATTCGAGAGAAGTAGTCTTGCTTCGAGACACAGGAGCTGCTGTCTCACTGATTAGGACAGAAAGTGTGCCGAACAGGGCAGAAATCAATATGGAAGAGAAAGTTATGTTAGGTGGATTTCCTAACACTTGTGTTCTTTGTCCTTTGTTGAAGTTGATTTAGCAAGTCAGGTAGTGTCAGGAGAAGTAAAACTTGCAGTTTGTGAACAGTTTGCCCGTCGAAGGCGTTGACATTATCGTCGGTAATGACTTAGCTTTATCCAAGAATGTGAATCCTGTTGTGAGAAATATTCCAGTGCCTGAAATGGTAGTAACTAGGTTGGGTTTAGATACAGACATAGACTACGATCATAATTTGTTCGTGGATTCGAACGAGAGTGAGTTCGTGGATTCGAACGAGAGTAAGTTCATGGATTCGAACGAGTGTGAGTTCGTGGATTCGAGCGTGAGTAAGTTCGTGGATTCGAATGTGAGTAAGTTCGTGGATTCGAACGTGAGTGAGTTCGTGGATTTGAATGAGTGTGATAGAGGAAGTGACGTTGATCTTGGCATGAGTGTGGCTGAGAGACCGGACTCTATCGAGGTTGACAGTGATAGCCAAGGGGAAGGCGTAGCTGTCGTGAGTAATGTAGTAAATGTACCAGTATCTAGTACTAGTTACGGTGATGAATTAGCTCTAAGTCTTAACATTTTGGAAAAGGATGAGCTAGTCAAGTTGCAGAGAGAGGATGAGACACTATCCCGAATTTTTTAATGTGAGCTGGATGATGATCTCGATGATGTGTGTAAGGAAACTTTTTGTGTAAAGGACGAAGTTTTTTGTCATGTTCGTCCTATGTCAGGTAGGGAAAGGGGAATCACAGAAAAATTAGTAGTTTAACTAGGGAAGTTTTTCGTGAACTAGATTTAAAGTTAGCACATGATAAGCAAGGACATTTAGGAGTAAATAAAACTTTCAGGTCTATTAGTAGGGCGTACTTTTGGCCTAAAACGAAAAATGACGTAAAGAGGTATGTTTTAAGCTGTCATGAATATCAACTTGCAAATAATTCTTAGAATTCCGTTGTGTAATATTCCTTCAGTAGGCAAATCTTTTGAGAATGTATTTATAAATATGTTCGTACCTTTGTCTAGAAGTAAGGGTAGAGATGATTGCATAACTAATCCTGAGTATTATAAAAACAATTTAAGAGATGTTTGGCAGCTAGCGGAGGAGAACGGAAGCTCTTGGCACTTAGCGAAAGAAAACGCGAGAGGAAGTCAAGGGGAAATTAAAGGAAAACATGATCTTAGAGCAAATGAGAGAAGTTTGTGTGTAAGAGATAAAGTTTTAGTACTAGTCCAAAAAGAAGGTCCCGCTTTACCTTATAAGTTTGAAGGTCCTTTTTCAGTGTTAGAGGAGAGGAGAAATGCACATTATAGAGTTAACTTGGGTAAGAGTAGAGCAAAGGCGATGCATGTAAATTTGCTTCAGAATTATAAAGAACGCCCCGTACTGTGGCCGCTGCCAGCGCCCTTGGTAATTGTGTCCCAGAAAGAGAAATTAGTTTTGAGAAAGACGCAAGAGGTGTCTTAGTCCTTCAAAGTTTTGAGCAGAGTTCAGAAAACGGAAAAAGTAAGAGAGAAGGATAATGTTACAGCAGATAGCCTCTAGAGTTTTAAGAATGAGTAGCCTAATGACCGTTTTCTGTTTTAGCACAAGTGGTTGAGTGAATGAAAACAAAAGTATTAAAGCTTTATGCAGAATTGTTTCCCCACTGATTAATTCTTGCTTCTCTTAAAAAAAAAAAAAAAAAAAAAAAGAAGTTGATTTCGTTTTTTTTTTTTTCTCTTTTTGGGGGGGCGTTTGATGGTAATTGCTTCATAGCAAAGGAAGTTAAAGGAAATGAAAACGCATTTTCGAGAAGTTCGGCAGCAAGGAGGCTTTCGCGCCCGTGTTGGAGGCGCCTGTTTTTCGTGGTTGTATAAATACGACGGAGGAAGTGTGAAAAAAACAGAGATCGTAGAGAGAGATCGTAAAAGAGACACACCAGTTAATCACAGAGATATCCTCAGTAAGAGCCACAGATCAGTTTATCAGTGAGAGATCAGCAGCAGCAGAGATCATCTATGAGAGATAAGAGAGAAAGGGACCAACAAAGGATCAGAAGAAAAGTTGCTCGAGAGTTGGTTGGATTTTGGTCAAGCCATCTTCAGGAGTGGACGACCGAGTTATCTTCGACGTTGAGAAGACTTCAGAGAAGGAAATGTCCTGCTAGAGGTTTTTTGGAGTTAATGTCTTTCAAGTACCAGGAGTAGACTTTATTTTTCTGCAATACAGCAACAAGAGGGCGTCTACAATTGCCGCTCTCCTTTTGTGAAGCCGAACCAATTCGAGGTCACTAAACCGGCCCGCAAGTATTTGAATTACCTCGATGTTCTCCCAGTTCATGCAGTGTTTAAGATTCTATCTTTTTATGTCAAATAGGATGATACCATTCTGCATTTACCTTTGTTAGTAAGCTTGTAAATAAACCTTTGTTGTGTTAGTGTTTCTTTCTATATTCGTATCCCCAGTTTCAACTGTTGGAGTTGAAATTTTTTTTTTTTTTTTTATGTATTTCATATCGAACC
>NC_061098.1:38534867-38557367 GCF_015104395.2 Macrobrachium nipponense | reverse complement strand
TTAAATACAAAAGGGTAATGAGGAACTTGCGAATGACTCTCACCTGACTGAGCAGAGGTCAGAGAGATAAGGGACAGAATGACGAGTAGACGAGAGACCTGTACCATCTTCTGAGGGAGTTCTGACTGATAAAGTCTTCCTGACGATGACACCAGATCTCCAAGGGAACTTCACTTGGCCTCCGTTAGCACTCCTGAGCTCAAACTTCGAAAACCCGCCGGGAACACGAAAACTCCAATACTTGTGCACGAGGGAAAGCAGACTCTCCTGATGAGCTTCACAGAGCTTCTGTAACGACTTTCCCACCATTCGTGATTAGACTTACTACTGAGGCTGACGTCATCATTGACAGGAAATACTCGAATATGTCACAGGTTACAAATCGTCCTCAGTTGGACGAAGTGACAAAAGCCCAGTTTTTTAACAATCAGAGATAATGGTCTTGAAAGATTTTGATACGACTTGAAAAGGTGTTAGCGCTGATAGCTGAAGTTTTGATATGTTCCAGAGTATAAGAAATTGGGTCACTTTGGTTGGAGAACTAAAAAACAATGAAAAAAAAATGGGTTACTTCGGTTACTGAAAAACAGGACGAAACTGTGAGGGAAAATCATTGTTTTACTGACTGAGGAAGTCTTGCCATTGGACCTGTAGAAGTTCAAGCAAAGATGTGATGCACTACGACCATAATACTATTCTTCTTGCTTTGTGATGCATTTTTGTCTATTTATTAATTTATTTTCCTTTTTCATTAAGTGAGATTTCTTTCTGTATTTCCCTTTACCTCCTCTTACGTCTTCCTAATGAACACCGTCATATTTTTTGGAAGCTTGAATTCCCAGTCACTGGCCCTTTTGGTGAGTTTGTTCCATATGACAGGATTCTTTATCTACTTAATGATAATAACAATAAACAAACTCAGCTCCGTTGTTGAAGCGAGGTAAAGCGAGTGCAGGAGAGATGATCTCATCGAAGGGAAATCCTGATCAAGAGTCATCAAAGGATGAAGAGACAAAAAGCCCTTTGTACTGGAGAGGATTCAGGACGCGGCAACAAAGGCAACATTCTCTGCAGCATTTTGTTACTTTCATTTGTTAGTTAATTGTGATAGTCTACTGTTCAATTAGTATATTTTGCATGAAGAAGAAGAAGATGTTTTAACAGCAAGTTTGAATCCGAATATTTCACAGAGAGCGTTTTTTTATCTTTCTATGTGGGTCTCTCTTCTTATAGCCAACCTTCTCCGAAATTACTTTCTGCAGAATTGTTAGAATTCTCGTTTTCTGGACATCATCAGCTCAAGGCCGAGAATAGGCATTCACAGTTTATATCCATCTCATTTATGTTTGCCTCTCTCTCTCTCTCTCTCTCTCTCTCTCTCGTCTCTCTCTCATCTCTCTCTCTCTCTCTCTGTTAGTCTGTCTCCTGTCCAGTATCAAGTAAGTAGACCGTGAGTGTCAGTAAATATATATATATATATATATATATATATATATATATATATATATATATATATATATATATATATATATATATATATATATATACATATATATATATATATATATATATATATATATATATATATATATATATATATATATATATATATATATATATATATATATGTATATATATATATATATATATATATATATATATATATATATATATATATATATATATTATATATATATATATATATATATATATATATATATATATATATATATATATATATATATATATATATATATATATATATGACTGGTAAAAATGTTCTGTAACAACAGAATTCCATCTAATAAAAGGAGCCCATAAAACACCAAAATATAGAGAAAAAGTACTATATTTCAGAGACTGCTGTCTCCCTCTTCAGGTAGATGAATGAGAAAAGTTTACAGAAAAGGTGGTATTTATACCAAGAGGTCCATCCACAAACAAGCCATTTTAAGTCACCCCCGCTGATAATCTTCCTTTAATCTTCTTAAGGGTTGGTTGAATGAAGACGTTGTCGATCGTGTCCGAAATCCATGCTCCTTTTGAGATGTTCATTACCTGCCTCTCTTTTATTAAGGCCGATTCCATCATTTGACTCTTGTACCGGCAGTTGCTGCTATAAATTACACGTGACAAATTCCAGTTTATTCTATGGTTATGTTCATTTATATGGTTGAAAATCGCAGAGTTCTGTTGTCCATACCTAACTGACCGTTTGTGTTGTATTAATCTCTGGGGAAGGGATTTTACCTGTAAATCCGATGTAAGATTGGTCACAGTCCTGTCATGGGATTTCGTATAACCCTAGAGTCCTTTGGAGATGTCTTTTGTTGGACGTTAATCAGGGATTTGGCTAAGGTGTTTGGGTAAGTAAATACAAAAGGGTTCGATTTTCCGAGGGGGTTGTTTATTCTCTTAATCGTGTCCAGGTGGGGAATTATTATTTTATTGTTGGGTGTATCTCTGGTCTTGTCTTTAGGGGGTCGGTAGAAAATTACGTTTGCTTTGTGAATTGCTTTCTCAATTATATGGTCAGGTTATTTTAAAGACGAAAGTTGCTTGCGAATTAGTTCAAATTCTTTTTCCAGGAATTCTGGGGAACAAATTCGTAAGGCTCTTAAGAACAAGTTACTAGCTACACCTATCTTGATATTAATGTCATGATAGCTAAAGTAGTGAATGTATGAAAGAAAAGGAATTTTGTTGTCTATTTCCCATTCAACTTTAAATTTGATGCTGGGCACTAATGTGTTTAATTTCGAGAGGAATTCATTGAAATTGCCCCACCTATTATCCCAAAATGTTTGGATATCATCCACGTATCTCATCCACAGCATGTTTTTGGGTTTTATTGCATTTATTACTGTAGTTTCAAAGTATTCCATGTACAGATTGGCTAGAACAGGACTTAAAGGACTACCCATACTACACCCAAATTTTTGCTTGTAGAATGATTCCCCGAATGAAAATACGTTATTAGATGCACATAATTCAACTAGCTTTATTATTTTGTCAAGCGCCAATGGGAAATGATCTGAATAGGGGGATAATTTTACCCTTAAAAAACTGAAGAACGTCCTGTACTGGTACTTTAGTGAAGGAGCATGGATTTCGGACACGATCGACAACGTCTTCTTTCAACCAACCCTTAAGAAGATTAAAGGAAGATTATCAGCGGGGGTGACTTAAAATGGCTTGTTTGTGGATGGACCTCTTGGTATAAATACACCTTTTCTGTAAACTTTTCTCATTCATTCGACCTGAAGAGGGAGACAGCAGTCTCTGAAATATAGTACTTTTTCTCTATATTTTGGTTTGGGGGTTTTATATGGGCTCCTTTTATTAGAGATATATATATATATATATATATATATATACTATATATATATATATATATATATATATATATATATATATATATATATATATATATATATATATATATATATATATATATATATATATATATATATATATATATATATATATATATATATATATATACATATATGTGTGTGTCTGTGTGTGTGTGTGTGTGTGTGCGCGCGCGCACACTTGTGTATATATATATAGTATGTGTGTGTTTTGTTGTTGCTGTTGTTTTGACGGGATGTCGAGGCATTAATAGAAGCCTAGGCATGATTTTTTTCTAACTACGATGATGGTAATCTTGGTAATCTATCAAAACCTGTTTTCGTTGAACAAGAAGTTTAGGTGAACAGAGTCAGTTAATGAGGACTATGAAATGGGAGGAAATTGTCGACGAACTGGTCTGCGTCCTCACTAGGTTTGATATTCCCAAAATTATTCAATGACCATGGAGCATCTTTACAAGTAGAATCAATTGAATATCTTAAGGGAACAATCCAGTATGAAAGAGCTGGAGTTGAAAGTTCTGCAACTGCAGTCTGAAGAGAGAGCGAAGGGAAGGGATCGTGGCATCCAAATGTTAAAATTTTACTTGTCAGCTAATAACAGTAACAGTCACAGTGATGATACATTTAACTTCTCAAGTGCCCTTAAATTTGATCCTCTGTTTCATGAAAATGACGTATCTAAAGTCTTTATTATTTCTTCTGAAAGGATTGCTAAAAAATAAAAGTGGGCTCTAGACATGTGGACCGCTTGCTTCAAGTCCAAGGAAATAGATACTTTCGAAAAAATGAGGGAACTTATTTTGACCGAAGAGTTTGAGAGAGGTCTGTGTCTAGGGAGTTACAGATTAATTTGGAGGAACTGAAAACTGATCATTTGCAAGAGGTGACTGTGACAAGACTCGGTAAAGAAGGACTGTGTCACTAGAAAGTTCTCTTTACTAAATACAAATAATTTTCCGAGAAAGTCTTTTCAAAACAGATCATCTGAAAAAAAGCAGTGGTTTAGATACTAGTTGAAATGGCATCGTAGAGTCCCGACCCACTACTATTAATGTAGCTACGAGAGAGAAAAAGAAAATATTTTCACAGGATCCTGTGTTAACTTCGCTCTGTACTTTGGTCTTTATTTTTTGTGATGTAATGTACTCAAGCACTTATAACAATACATGGAGCATCATGAAGTGATGTGAGTACACAGACATAGGTAGAAACTTTTATAAGTACGGGAATAGTGTCAAATAAAGACTAAAAAAGACAAGGTTTTTGGAAACGTTTTTACCGCCTGGCGTTTGCCTTGGGGAAGGTACGTTTTCTATGACATATTTTACTCGTTCTCTTTGTTGTTTTATGAGAGACAGCACTAAAACAACATGGACTCGTTTCCAAGCTTTTTAAAGAGAAAGGGCTCCATTGGTCTATAATTCCAGGGAGGTTATATGTCCATCGAAAATGTATGTATTATGTTATTCAGAGAATTGAAACTTGATATTGCTAACATTTTGGGTGTACAGAATGTAATGGTAAAAATAAATGTTCTAAACTGGCTAAAATAGGTAAATAATTAGTAGGGCTATGCATTTATTTTAATATAGCTATCCTTAAAAATGGCTTTAGTCACTGGTGTCTTCAACTGCGTACTTTCGGGTAGAGATGTTAGTGCAGGTAATGAGAGGTATGTATCTAAAGGTCTTAAATCTTTAGTACAGCCTTTGGGATTGAAAGACGCTTGGTTTTCATTGAACAATATTCCCGAATATACTACGTACATTCTAGGTAATTATGCTTCAAGAATTGACCGTGTCTATGTAACTGACTTGTATAGTAATATTAAGAATTGTAAAAATATTCCATTATCTTTAAGACTATATAATATAAACTGAATTTCTTCTTAATAATCGTTGTAAAACAGGTAGAGGAATATGGAAGTTAAATGTTTCATTATTGGAGAGGGACGACTTCATGGAGAAATTTGAAAGATTATGGCACTTTTTAAAAAATGAAAGAACTAAATAATCCAACATTATGGATTGGTGGGATACATTTGTGAAACAAAAATTAAAAGTTTTTCATAAGATTGTCTAAACAAGCTATACAAGAAAAGTATGGCACTAAAATTTTTGCCAAATTATCTTGAATACTTATCAAGTAAAGCTTCTGTTGGTTACAATAAATTTGAAGAGATGAAGGCTATGAAAGATTGAATGAAATCAGTAGGAAATGAAATATGTGAAGGTATAAAGATTAGGTTAAGGACAGAAGAGAAACTCAGAGGGAAGCAAAATGGTATTAGGCAACTGAGGTTCGAAAGCGGTGTGACGCTCGACAATATTTACTAAGATAAATATTGATGAACAGCTACAAAATAGTTTTCTAATGTATAGGGATGAGATCGAGGACAATGAAATGTTATGTAGAAAGGTATCTGTCAAAGAGGTATTAAATACGTTAAAGATGATGATCAAACGTAGAACTCCGGGTGAAAATGGTCTTCCTCTGGAGTTCTATTTAAAGACATGGAATGTAATTAAGTCAGTGTTTTCTGAAATGATTAAGTTTACGATAGATTTAGACCTTGAATTAGGAGAAAGCCAAAAAAAAAGGTATCTTGAAATTAGTACCTAAAAGTGGCGATTTATTGTGTTTAAAAAACTGGAGACTTATTTCTTTACTGACCGGATTACAAATGCATTGCAAAAATTTTGGCTAATAGATTAAAAAGTGTTCTTCATAAAGTTATATCACGAGAACAGTTTTGTTCGGTGAAGGGAAGATCAATAGTGAAATGTAATACTCTAATTAGGGATGTAATTTATTATGCAAATGAAAATAATTTTGATTTTGCTCTAGTTAACTTGGATTGGAGTAAGGCTTTTGATAGAGTTAATTTGAGGTTCATGTTTAAAACACTCTCACGGATGGGTTTAGGGAGTTATTTATCATGAAAATTAGAATGTTATATACTGGATGCCTAAGTGCAGTTTGTGTAAATGGGATGGTTAGCAGCTTTTTTCCTGCTGAGAGATCCATAAGGCAAGGATGTCCTTTGTCAATGATAGCTTATATATTGTTTCAAGAATCTTTATACAGAACAATTAAACAAAGCAATGCAATTGTACCAGTGAACCTCCATAATGGGTTCCAGTGTTCTGTTGTAGGTTTTGCTGATGACAGCTCACTTTTTCTTAGTAAAGAAAGAAGTATTAAAGTAGTATTTAGTATTATAAAGCAATTTGAGCTAGCTACTGGTGCAGAACTAAATAGAGATAAGACTTGTGTCATGGGTTTAAGTAATTGGAAGGACAAAAATGTATGGCCACTTGATTGGATACAACAGAAAAATAAGTGTATGCTATCAGGGATATTGATAACCAATGAGTATAATGAAACGGTAGATGAAAACTAGAATGTTTTAATCAAGAAAGTTAAGTTAAAAATTAATCATTTATGCTTTCGACTCGATACTTGTCTGTATATCAAAAGGCTATTCTTGTAAATTCTCTTATTTTAAGTAAAGTCTGGTACGTGTGTCATGTATTCCCATTAGGGAAAGAGAAAGCAAAAATTATAGAACAATCTGTTTTCTGGTATTTGTGGTATGGAACTTACCAACTAATTAAAAAGGATTCCTTGTATCTGCCAAAAACAGAAGGTGGTATTGGGGTTATTAATGAGTTTTATAAAGCAGCCGCTATTTTAACAAGTATACGTTCTTGAATATAATGTTATTTGATAGTTATGGACGAGAATTAGCCTTATATTACACATGTATTAGAATGAATTTGTTATGGGTTGTAAAAGATTGCCCTACTATGTCTTATGCTGCTACTGCCTTTTATTGAGAATACCTAATTTTCCATACGTCAAAAGTAAGAATATTCATCAGTATTTGATGCCGACCCATAAGCCCATTTTAATTGAGAGATACCCATTGCATAACTGGAGTCATTTATGGGGTAACCTTTTATGCAAATTCGTTGACTCCTATCAAAGAAGTATTATGTATAGATTTTCATATGAATCCTTGGCTAATAAGGAAAGATTGAAGATATTGAATATTGCTGATAATAACTTTTGCAATAAATGTATGGAAAATGAAAATCATCTGCATGTTGTTTATTTTTGTAAGTATGTTAAAAAATTTGGAAGTGGTTCCAGAATTTGAATGAAGAGGTATGTGATATAAATGTTCAGAATCCAATAAAAGTATTGATGTTGGATTTCGATTATAAAGAAAAGAAGAAGAAAAGTATATTAAGTATAATTATTATTGAGTATGTAAATTGTTTGTGGTATAGCAGAGAAGAGGTGTCACCAAGTCAAATAATTTCAATATTAAAATGTAAAATAAAGTACACAAAATGGGAATTATCAAATGCATATGAATTTGAAAAACATCTCACAAGTAAGTATGTGAATAATATTTGATTTCAAGTAATTAATGTACTTCCATTTATTAGTGTAAATAAAAAAAAATTAATGTAGCTACGTGAATAGTAGCAGGTCTGGTGGTGTCAGTAGACGTAGAGAATATTGATTTAACAGGAAGGGATGCACAAACGCGAACTGCTTTGCTATGAAGAGTTACCTAGAAAAGAATAAGGAGCCCCTTAATGTTTTTTTTCTGTGGCTAAGGCACCACAGAAATTGGTGGATAAAGAAAATAAGTGACTAGAATTGCTAGGTGTACATCAAATGGGTCTATTTTCTCTGGAGGTACCAAACAAATATGACTATTACACCCAAAGTGTAAGAGGAATTGTGTTCTTTGGTTTGAAAATATCAATTGGAAGGCCACGGTAAAAAGACGCGTCTTGTTAGTAATACATCAAGGATTTATTCTTAATCATCAAAAGTAAACATTCGACGTAGACATAGTAACCTCGACGGTTTTGAATAAAGATTGCAAATAAAATGCAAAATTACGTATAGCCTAATGATCGTTGAATAAACATGCATCAATATCCACTTAATGTTATGTTATGAAACAAAGACAGTATAAATAAAATTAGGAAAATGAGCAAAAACAACAGTATAAACATAATAAAAATAATAATAGGCCATTTAATTAAAATAAATGACTGAATTAGTTCTAGGCTTAATGGCTTAAATCATTAATAAAAATATAAAGCTTCAAAGGAAATTTACATGGGCAACCACACACTGTAATTTTACCAGCTATTGGCATAAATATTCACAGGTATATAAACAAAATAATCCTCTGGCATGTCCTAGGTACTTTTAAGATTCATATGGAATGTTTCATGTGAATAATACATGCATAGCCTACAGTCAACAGGTGTATAATTTAAGTTCATAGGTATAGCTAGCTGTAGGTTAAAACAAAATAATTCACTGGTATAATGATATTACAACACAGCCTTCACTAAACATAAGGGAAGTGACAAAGGCCTAGGCTAGGCTTATTGAAAAAATATGAAAAATATTAACAGGTAGCCTAGCCCTATACAGCCTATATAAAGGCAAAGTAATATTCATAATTAGGAAAACTATGAGTTCCCATTTCCGTGAAGAAGAGGACTCCGTTAAGATTTATCAGGAGCTATAGAAAACTATTGGGATTATATAGATTTACAGAACAAAATATAACTTTTATATCACTTTTGTATGCATTCATATCAACCTCAGAGCTACATTTTAATGAGAATTTTGCCAACTAAACAATATCAGTCACTAACTTAGCATGATCTACATTTTCATATAAAGTATATTAACCTCTGATTATTAATTTACATTCTTGGCACTTCCCATATGATAAATGATACGTATTAGTATCACATCACTTCAAGTTTCACATTAAAACGTGGCGCTGGACAGTGATTTAAACATGACTCCAAGATCTTTGCTTTTGGCGCCAAAGGTTGCCTTGTGAGTGATATTTCCAATAGCATTCATTTAATACAACAAACAAAAATAATAACTTAACATGGATATTATAATGATCCAGTGTCAAGATTCTATGTGCCTCTGGTGCAGTGCAATCTTTGGTTTTAAGAAAGTCTATGTAGAATGAGTTTTACTTTTAAAATAATGATTTTGCAGTTGTGGGAGGATTGCTGAACACAATTGCGTCCTCTCCCTCGAGTGCACGTATTTCAAAGCTGATTATTACGAGGGTACGGTATACAGCTGGCAGTGGTCAACAGTCCACCTGTGTCCGGTGTTGACTTAGCACTGTTTGCTGATGACTGAGCATTACGTGAGCAGAGTTTGTGTGTGTGTATTTGGCTCCTTTACTGTGCAGGCTTTTGCTGACTTTATTATCGCAAGACAGGACGTTCGAGATTTTCTGCAGCTTGACTGAAGGCCTTGATATACACACCGCTGGGTGACCCGGTTTCTGACGGTGAAAGTTCGTTGGTGTTGTCGTCCTTCCAAACAGGTCAGAGTCCGTTAGGGGCAATTCAACTCAGTTACTGTGTGTCCGCCGCTAATGGTTACCAGTATCCTGGAAAGACATTGGAAGATGGTCAGAAAAGATGCGAAAATATGGAAGACAATGCAAGTGCAGGTGTTCGATAGAGGTCAGACAATATCTAGGGCTGGGCGGAGTCAAGGTCACAAGTGTCTGATAACAATGCCAAGGTTCAGGTCAGGTAGAAGGATTAGGGGGGAACTCTGAACTCTCGTCCATGAGAGCTGTGAAATGTTAGCATCTTGGGAGGTTATCCTTACTTTAATGTTTCTGCTACAATTTAGCTGGAAAATGTTACAATGGAAAGGGGAGAGAGTCCCTTGGGATCGTTCTGCTTCTTCGTGCTGGGGTAACAGCACTGGCCACCTGAATGTCCTGTAGGGACAGACGGGAAATTTATCACTTCAACTCTAGTCTTGAGGACTACACATGCCCTAAAAAAATAAAACGCAACAGAAAACTAAAAAAATATTATTGATTGCAGTGATTAGACTAACAGTGCACGTCAAGAGTGTTTTGTAGGCATATCTAGTAAACAAATAAGTGAAAATGTTGTGAGTGCCCTTGGGTATGGTTTATCTTTCTTTATATCGAATAGACCCTCTGCTTTAACAATTGCATTATGCCTAAGTATGCTGGAAAAATACTGTGTTCTTCCTCAAAATATGTTGACATGATTAAGGTATTAATAGTTTATGAAGCTGCCGGTGTTAACCATGAAAGTAACTTCCCTGCTTGTTAGAAGAAAAGTTAGACTGGTCTCAAAAAAGACAATACAAGCCACATCACAAAAGCTGATAAGTCACGTCGTATCGTAATTTTAGATAAAGCTGACTTCATGTATGCAAGTTCTACTGGATGATGATACGACTTACAAAGAAACTAACGAAAAATCCCCTTGATCAAGTCATAAAAATTTTCAATAGCACAATGAAAGAAAATCTTTAAAGATAAAAAAGAACTGCTAGGTCAATTGTCAGTCAAATTTCCCTCTTTACCTTACTTGTACGGATTAGTAAAAACGTACAAAGGAAATAATCCTATGCATTCTATTATCAGTACTGTTGGCTCAAAATCATATAAACTTTCGAAATACATTACCAAACTATTGTCCTGTTACTTGGAAATATCTTCGATTCTCACATGTATAATTCTCTAGATTTAGTTAATAAATTAATCCAAATCACTTTTTGCCCCACTGATAGATTCGTTAGTTTCTCTTTTTTACTAAAGTCCCTATAGATTCTATTTTAGAGTAGCTTAGTAAGGAACTAACCTATCATGAATTACCTCTACCTGTAAATCATAATATTTCACTTACTAGGTTGTGAATTTGTGATTGTAAGTTTATATTCAATGGTGAATTTTATCAACAAACTTGTATATGGAATTCTCTGAAAAATGCTATTAATGTAATATCCTTCATATTTCTTTAAATTGGTACAGATATGTTGACAATATTTTATCTGTTTTGCCTGCTGGTATTGATAGAAATTGTTTACTTTCTAATTTGAATAACCGGGTACCATCAATTAAGTTTACTTTAGAATTGGAAAAAGACAATTGCCTCCCTTTCTTAGAGATTGATACATAGATAACCATTTCAGTGCAAATTCACTATTTATAGAGAAACCAACCAACAACTTAATTTTTGTCCATTTTTATTCAGTCCACCATTTTAATATCAAACTATTAATTTTTTTCTTCTGTGTTTTTATGTGCATTGCGCATTGGAACAAGAAATTGCAAACATAAGAAAAATATGGACAGATTTATGTTAACCTTCACATATATTATTTGCTATAATAAAGTATACAATAAGTTTGATAGTGAAAATCACATAGAGAAAGAAACTTATAAGAACATTCTTGGCATGCCTTATTGTAGCAGTTTTGAAACCATAAAATCATTGTTAGAATATTTTAAGGTCAACCTTGTTTTCTCCTATAATAACCCACTAAAAAGATTGCTAATAAAAAATGGTCCTAAGGAAAGCAACAATATAACATATAAAATTCCATGTTTGGACTGCCCCTGTTTTTATATCGGCCAATCTAGCAAGGATTTATAAGTAAGAATTAAACAGCTTAAGTATTATGTCAAAAAGGTCACAGAATAAATTGGACCAGCAGTTCATTAATCGCTAGATCAAAAGATGTCTTTTCACTAAATCTTTTAGAATCCACAATTATACAACTTACTTCCAGTTCTAATTTTAACTTTAGCTCTGCTTGTATTATTTAGACCCTTGCATAAGTCAAGTGTCTAAGAATGAACTTAAAGATAAAATCACTGACTTAATTGCAAATTAGTTGCCTTAAAGATATTTCCTTTGTACCTGTATGTTTAATATGTTTAGTAAAAATTGTAACTTTTTCGAAAAAAAAATTCTTATTCTTTAGCAAAATGAGATTTATTGAACTGTATTTTTATAACATTTATTTGTGGTCAGTCACTGCCCTGTATAATCTCGTAATATATATATATATATATATATATATATATCATAGGTATATATATATATATATATATATATTATATATATATATATATTCTGTGCAATTAATGTTTTCTAGTCTTTATACAATTCTGCTATTTTCCAAATTTTTTTGCGTTTTGCATTCGCAATATGTTTGGTTAGCCGAGGAGTTATTTTTATTAAATAATCATTACATATTTAATTGAATTTAACACTTTTGAATTAGTTTGCATTTACTTAGAATTTTTTTCAAGTTTTAAATGTTACTTAACAGTTTGAATTTTATTGAATTTTAATAATTTAATTTCTTTATTTTCGTGATAAGATAATTTTAATTTAATTTACTTAGTATTTCATTCAAGAATTAATAAAACTTTGTGATGTTTTCAAGTAACAGTAAATTTCCCTTAGATTGTGAATTTCACTTATAATTTTTGAGCTTAAAAAATAAATCTTTTTGTATCTAAAAGTTTTTATGAATGTTTCATGACTACACCATTATATTTAATATCATATATAGATATATATATATATATATATATATATATATATATATATATATATATTTAAATATATATATATATATATATATATATAAAAAACACTTTAATAAGAAAAATGATAAATAAAAAAAAAAAAATCACCAAAAAAAAAAAAAAAAATGTGAAAAAAATGGTGAAAAAATTCTCCTCGAATAACCTAAGTACTTTCAGTATTTTAAGTATATTTTAGTTTAAGTTTAAGTGCACTAAAACTTGTAGAAAATTTAACTTTGGTACCAATTTTAAAAGCCTTTTACAAAATTTCCAATAAGCCCACACGAGGCGCCTGTTACACACTTTTACAACGTCTCTTTAGATTCCACAAATAAACAGTAAGAATTAAACAAAGATATAAGTTACGAGTGACCATACAAAATCTTTATGTTAATGAAAAAATCAAAGTAAAATCCTCTCGCAAGGTTTCAAGTCCGAGAATGACAAAATTGATCTCTCTTTGTATGGAAACTGATCAGTGCTTCGACCCCAAAATGGTTGAAACCGAAGCATTTTAGAAGAAACGTTGCTATTTTTAAAATGTTGTCTTTCAAAACTATAAATAGAGAGAAAATGGGATTACAATCATAAATAATATTTGTTATTACATGATTTAAGACAGTAAAAGTCTCTTAAAATAAAAGATACAATATAGAATTTTCTCGAATGAAATTAATGTCGTCATTTCCGTGAGTGACGTCACAAATCTTTCCTTTTCATATTAAAGGTACTTAGAAACCGACAAATTCTCTTTTGACCAAACCGAGAGGTATAAGTGTTAATTTATCAATAATATTGAGCAGTTTCATTAGAAAAGAAACTCTAATTACTTAAATGAAATGAAAGGTATCCTAAGCAAAACTTCAAGAAGCTTCTAACATGATGCAGTCATCACATTTTAAAAAGTAAGACAAACGAACAATTCTGGTTTGCTACAGATTGAGTACGCGCATCGCCTGATGGACATGTTTCGAAAACAAAACGACGATTGAGGTTTTCCTTATCTCAAGTGATGATGGCCATTTCCTGCTTCAAGTGACAATGTTCATTTCTCTCTCTGTTCGCATCCTACATTATTCTTAACTTAAAACTATGTTTTTAGTGAATTCTTAATACACTTATTTTAACAATTTAAACCTAAACAAACTAATAATGAATCTGACAATATTGCAAACACTATTACAACATTTCATACAGTTACTGAGGGATGATATGCGCTGCAAAGGCAACAGTATAAGTATATATATATATATATATATATATATATATATATATATATATATATTCAGTGAGAATCATGAATTTCCAATAAGTCATTGGAATGCCAAACAGTTTCAAATATAGATGATATAATCAATTTTCCCTTTACGAAAGACAAGCGATGCAAATCTCACAAAGAGAAATAGGATACTGATTCAAAATAGTAATGATTTTACTTTACTTCTGAGTAAAACAAAACAGCTAAATTATTTCCAGAGGAATGAATTGGGAGATAGTTAACTAAAACAACTAGCCGCTCGGGAAGGCAACCTTTGAATCTGACCTCGATGTCGAACATCTCAGTTCAAGAGGCACTTTATTCCTCACATCGCTGGACTGAGGAGGATTATCCCTCCAGAGGATGTCTTGTAACTCCTCTGGGAGGAAGTTCGAACCAAGATCCAATGCATTACTACCCTAATACAGTTCTTGTATTTTAATAATCTTCTCACATTCTTGTTTATTCATTCATTGATTTGTTGATTTATGTTTTTCTAACAATTGATCTCTTCTTTCTGTATTTCCCATTTCCTTCTGATACTTCTTTCATATGAGCACCATATTCTTTGGAAGATTGACCTTGTGATCTCCGATTATCATTTCATTATCTCTTTTGATTTTTACCCTTTTGACAATTAACCATCTGGTATTCTTGATCCTTTTGTTTACCTCGTATCTCATTTGTGCCTCGACGATGTCTCATTAAAGGATGCAAGAGCTCGGCTACGGATTTCTTCCTGTTATTTTTCTTTTGGTATTCACTTATAGCATGAAGTCACTTGCATCCACTGTGTTTTTTAATATATATATATATATATATATATATATATATATATATATATATATATATATATATATATATATATATATATATATATATATATATATATCTTATATAGGTTTTTAAGGTCAAATGACACTTGTTTAAACAAAATGCAACAAACTAGCCAGTGGCAACTAAACCTACCCTTCGTTCTGTTGCAGTCTATTTGGGGAGTTGGCTGAAAGAGCAAGCTAGGTAGAAAATAAACTCCCTTAGTTAGAAAAAATATACTTTTTATTTCCCAAAATATCTAACATTAAAATGGAATAAAATAAATTAACCCTTAAACGCCGATTGGACGTATTATAAGTCGACTAAAATTGTATGTAGGGTGCTTAATTGACGTACGATACATAGACTACCAAAAGTTTGTTTTTTTAAATATTCGCGGAAAAATAGTTATAGGCCTAGTTTGTGAAAAAATTGATAAATCACACGCCTTGAGGGATGCTGGGAGTTCATGGATCAAGCTGTTGATTTACAAGCGTTACCCAGGTACGCATGCGCGAATTTCTTTCTTCTCGCACTAAAAAGGATTAGCGAAACATCTTCTGTCACTTTGTCGTAATTATTGCACCATTTTATATTAGCCATTAGATAGAATTTTATATATGAGAATGTGCACAATATTATGAAGAATACAACAAAAAACAACCTATGGTTGTAGCTTTTATCAGTTTTGAAATATTATCATATAAATCATGATAATAAGTGCCAAAATTTCAACCTTTGGTCAACTTTGACTCGACCAAAATGGTCAAAAACGCAATTGTAAGCTACAACTATTACATTCTAGTAGTATTCAATCATTTACCTTCATATTGCAACAAATTGGAAGTCTCTAGCACAATATATCGATTTATGGTGAATTTTTTTGAAAAAATCTTTTTCATTACGTCTGCACGGTAACTCTGCCGAAAAAATCTGAAATTCTTTCATCAGTTTGTCGTAATGTTTGCACCGTTTTATATTAGCCGTTACATAAAGTTTTATATATGAAAATGTGCACAATTTCATGTAGAACACAACAAAACACAACCCATGGTTGTAGCTTTTATCAGTTTGTAAATATTTTTGTATAAATTACGATAAGTGCCAAGTTTCAACCTTTGGTCAATTTGACTCAACCGAAATGGTCGAAAAACGTAATTGTAAGCTAAAACTCTTACATTCTAGTAATATTCAATCATTTATTTTACTTTTGCAACAAATTGGAAGTCTCTAGCACAATATTTCGATTTATGGTGAATTTAAAAAATATATTTTCCTTACGCCTGAGCGGTAACTCTGCCGAAAAAATCAGAAATCCTTTTGTCAGTTTGTCGTAATGTTTGCACCATTTTATATTAGCCATTACATAAAGTTTTATATATGGAAATGTGCAAAATGTCATGTAGAATACAACAATAAACAACCCGTGGTTGTAGCTTTTATCAGTTTTGAAATATTTTCATATAAATCACAATAAGTGCCAAAATTTCAACCTTTGGTCAACTTTGATTTGACCGAAATGGTTGAAAACTGCATTTTTTTAATTTTTAAGGCAAACACTAACAGTGTAGTAATATATAATCAATTACCTTAATTTTGCAACAAACGGTAAGTCTCTAGCACAATATTTCGATTTATGGTGAATTTAAAAAAAAAAAAAAAAACTTTTTTTGTTTTTTTTTTAGGTCCGTGCATTATGAACTCATGCATCATTTTGTGATAATATTTTCTCTGTGTTGCTTTCATCGTTTTACAATTTGTTATATACAAAAATCATCGCAATTTAGTGTACAATACAACAAAAAAAATTAACTCATTAGCTTTAACTGTTTTGCTCACAGCGCGATTTGTATACAATTATATATGAAATTTTTTTTTGCACTATTATATATTCCAATATTTATATATAATAATGATTTTTTTTATTTCTGATTGTTACATACTAAACTTCAGGCAATAACAAAAAAAGGAGCCAAAAATGAACTCTTAATCTTAAAAACTAAGTGTGCTGTAATTTTATGAAAAAAATGAAAAAAAAAACTTTTTTTCCGCTTCGGCGCTAACTCCCGAACGCCACCGGCCTACGAGAGACACTGGGAAATAGCGGCTCGGCGTTTAAGGGTTAATCTCAGCTTTTTCTAGTTAGAGACAGGGCCGCTTTGTGTTAAGTGCTTGGCTCCTCGAAGAATGCTGAAATGAAAAACAGTCAGGAATGGTGACCATGCAATATGATGTTGACGACACTTCAGAGATCACATGATTGGTTCATGTGGCGCGCTCGGTTGCTATGGGACTCCACAAGGTGTGTCCTTGTGTGTGTGTTTGTAGTGTGTGGTGAATGGGCCCTAATGATAAGGGATGTAAAGAAGAGGGGACACTCTTTGATTACTTGTGTTGTGGTACAGAACACACTTGGAGGAGGTTCAAGGACACCCATCGCAAGGTAGATTAACACTAGACTTTGGAAATCTTACCCTTTGAAAAGAGAAAGAGAAGTGTAGTGTGTACATGTTCGTTTTAATTAACTTTCACATCTTGAAGTGATGCAATAAATATGTCTCTTTATTTCAGATAGCTTCATGGCACCATATAAGAGAATGGGTTCTCTTAAGACTTTAATGGCCATTTTAATGGCGTAATTAATCAGACAGTGAATTTTAAGGGGAGTGTTTACTTAAATCTAGTTCAGGAGAGGAGAATGACAGTTTATGGCTTTTTAGGGGGTTAGACTTTATTTTTTTAACCCCATTTTTATATTCATTTTGTACCATTTAATATTTAGCTAATTTGGGAAATAAAAAGTATATTTTTGTATCTATGAGGATTCATTAGCCCAGTTTGCATTTTTAGCTCATGCAGAATTATTTGAAACGACCGAGGTAGGCATATATATATATATATATATATATATATATATATATATATATATATATATATATATATATATATATGTATATATACATATATATATTAGATATATATATATTCCAAGAAGCCTGTCCAGTATTTTACCTTTGGCAGTTGAACTTCCTGTAGTAGCTGTTCTTCAACATGAGTGAGTTCCTTTGAGCCCTGTTCGCCTTTGAACTCTTAGCGGATTCTGTCTTTCTGATCCACAGATTTCCGTTGGTTCTTTTCTGAGTTCGATGGGCAATGTAGTAGTGATTTTGTATTCTTCTCTCGCGGTTATTGTTATTCAGGTAAAATTCGGGTGACTTTTGTAATGCCCTCTTACATTCCTTCATTTGAATTGTGTATTTTATTTTTAAATACAGGAAAATGGAAAAAATTCATGTTCGCCATTAATATCTGCATTTTACGGATATATCAAAGGACATGAAATGACTAAGTTGGGCTCTTAGTTTCGTGGTCTTACCGGGTTCTTGGCTTTCAGTTACTAGGCCATGAAAATGTTAGTTAGGGACTGAACCCTCCTTTACTGCTCTCATGTTAAAAACCAGTACGTGATGTTCTCCTGTATGCATTATATAGTTTGTCTGAACTTACGACTTCAACATTTATCGTTAATTATTGTTTCATAAGAAGGCGTGTACTCTCCCTCTCTCTCTCTCTCTCTCTCTCTCTCTCTCTCTCTCTCTCTCTCTCTCTCAATAACTGGCACATTTTTTTATCATTAGCTCTCCTCCCCCTTCCCCCTTTTCTTTTACGCTCTTGTGAAAGGAGAACTTTCTGCCTGCCTTCCTCCTTACACGCACTAGAGAATCTGTTAAAGTTGCAATAACACTTACCCATAAAAACGGCTATTGGCGAAAGCCAACAGAAGGCTGACTTAATTTGGAGATCTGTTTCAGAATGTAAATAAATGAAGCCTCATCATTTAGATACGGAAGGAGCTGAATTAAATGTGAGATTCGTATCGATCGCCATATCCTTGGTCTGATTAGAAAAGATATTTTATTACCAATATAATTTTCACGAATGCTACCTCATGCAATGTCCTGTTTCCCTCTGAGTAACTGGAATAAACATAGTAAGAATTCTTTCTGGTTATTTGGCGGCGTTTTCCACAACAGTCTTGTTCCATTGGGTCTGTATCCAGGTCTACATTATAGCTTGATGTCTTGTGACAGAGATGTAAAAATATAGTCGTTCCGAAAGATGGCTGCAAGAAACTTTCTCTGCGTCATTTTTCTATAAGGATTACAAAAGGCACAAATATTCAACTTGGACGGTGTGATGTTCCCTGATTCTCCTGGAAACTTTAATAGGTCTCATACTTATTTTCCTCTTTGCAAGACAACATCCCCGCAGTTGACATCATCGCGAACACAATTGGAAAGAAATATCGAGGTGTTGTTCATCCACAAGAATGCTGTGTCTATCAGGTCATATTTTCACTTGTAGGAAAGAATAGACACTATTTCTTACACTTTCCCACAGGCCGTAAAACTACTGCTTCAGTAATCTTAGAGTACACAAAATGTATGCAGTCTGTGAAAATGATTCTTTTAAAGGCAATTTAGAGAAGCTTTTTCTGCCATATAACTGTATCGTTAGTCATATAGATTATATGAGAATTTTCTTTCGTTGGCAAAAGGTTGAAATAAAATTCAATGTCAGGACCAGGAATATAGATTTACTTCACAGAAAGACACTTGAATGGTTCAGGTAAATAAGCATATACGAATAACGAAAAGGACTAATGAATGTCAACATAACATGAAAAAGAAAATCCTCATCATCGCCGCAAGCCGTTTCTTGCAACGAAGGAAAACGGCTTCTGTCAAAGGTGCACTGAGGACTGCTTCCTTCCGTTCTCTCAGAGGGTTCTCATTCAGGAAATGCGATTCAACTGAGTGGCGAGATCCCTGGAGAAACGAGGCACCGTCTCTGATTCATGGCTGCTGGTACTCCTCGGTGGTCGACAGGATCCTGCTAAGTCCTATTCAGGACAATGGTTGTTTATCTAGTTTCATTTTGTAGACAAACTTCCAGAAGATGGACCTAGTGATTTAAGATCAGATAAACAGGGATGATGCCCTTCTGGAGTCTTCAGTGTACATTCAAACTTTCAAAAGTCTTTAAGTAAATAAAGCTAATAAACAAGAGCTTCAATTCAGGCAATGTAATGTCATTTTCAGTCAGCAAATTATGAATGACAACTGCCAAGAAAAAGGTTCTCATTACAAATTGATTACCATAAGGAGACCGGTCCTTTTGAGCCCTTCTTAACAAACCAGTGGTATTTAGCCACGGTCATTTATTGATCATAAATCATTTCTCCACAATCTGAGTAAAACAAAATTTACTATAAAAAAAACTAGTGATTTTTTTTCAAATAGTACTGACTTTCATAGAAGCATATACCTTTTATTTACAAAATGGTTTCTTACAATAAAAAAAACTATCGCAGTTGGATAATTGTTTCTGAAACAGGACATACTACACAAACCAGACACCTCCAACTTTCCCCACGAGTGACGTCATGCCTCTGTTCCTGACTGCTGAATCATCTGCGGATGACAAAGCCGTAAAGCATGTTTTCACTTGCTACCGAGTGTTCTGCCGTTGGCACTACTTCATCGGCGGAGCTGGGGTTGTTGATGGTGGACATTACAACTGTTGCACCTGCAATGCAAGTTGATAGTTAGCTTCTGTGGGACAGAACAGAGCCAGTCAACCAGGAAATGAATAAAAAAGAATAATGAGATTCTGGAATGAAAGAACAGAATGGGACATTTCCTCTTTCTCTCTTCCCTTCGAATCCTGTCCATCTGGCTCATGAGAAAGAGATCGCCAGTTTGCCTGCATGATGCTTCACATTTTACCAGTCTGTATATTGCTCATTCTGATCAGTCTTCCCTTACTTGAACAATGGTACCTGATCCTTTAAAGAAAACGCAGTTATAATCATATCCACACATTATAGCTCTGCTTTCGAAAATGCAACGCATAAAGAGTGAGATTGCTAGCCATACGCCCTTTTCTTGACCCCAGAATTCACTTATACCCATTTTCAGCAGAGTTGACTAATGCGTGATAGGTAGTTAACAAACTATGAACCCAGCTGACATTTAAAAAGACCTATACCACTTAGCTATTGTGGGAGTTGACTGGTACAGCACACGGTTCCGGTTCACATTTGCTTTTTTGTCGATTCTATTTTGACCTGCCAACCACCAGTCCAGCAAGCATATCTATTGCTATTCTAAAGGAAACGGCGGGGGGGGAGGGGAGAGGGGGGGTTTAGGGTGGGGGGCTAGCAAACCTCAAGAACTGCTGAGAGACCGGAGGGCTGTAATACCTTTTTTCCCCTGTCCCTCTGCTCAAGAGGTCCTTACCTTCTGTCGGTCCTCTGTTTCTCTTCTTCCAGAAGAACCTACATCCAAAGAAAATTCCCAGAATGACCACAGAGGTTGCTACGACTGCTATGGCGATGAGGAATGTGGCTGGTGGTGGGGCTGCATCTGAAAGGCCAGTGTTCTCTGGTGGTGGGGCTGCATCTGAAACGCCAGTGTCTATCAGTTTATGACGGTACATTGTCTCATCCTGAGCGTTGACACTCCAACAAAGAAACTAACTGACAGACTCACACATTCTCGGCCTCACCTCGTCAAAGAGATGCTCTGCAGGGCTCATTTCGTTAGTTTATTATCCTGGATAGTATCAACGATCATGCTTTGGCTCTGCAGCAGCCACTCCAAAACTTCTGACTGAACTCAGAATTGTAGTCTCTTGGATGCTGAGGCTGTAAATGTCCCTCAGCGCCTGAGACCTACTTTAAAAGTCCAATGAACATTAACTGTTCTTTTTTCATTCGTTTGAGATTTACAAAATGAAAATAAATGTTTACAATCGCATTACCAGTTGTGATGAATTGCACAGTGGCTTCAACCAAAAATGAGATAAAAATACGACAAAAAGGTAAATGCTCATCTTCTCCTTGTGAGGGCTATCTAAAATTCTCGGAGTCACACAGGGATGCGTTTTTATGAGCAATGGCGTACACCTTGAAATTTTATAGGAAGGTGGAAAATTGAGGTTACTAACGAATAACTTTGGAGTAGTAAATTACATTAAGTAAATAAAATATCTGCTATTGTAAAAATACTATACTGTATTGATATGAACACGCAAAACGCGCTCAGACACACACCTGTTGACTTCAATGGAACGGGGAACACTTGGAAGTGAACTTCGCCGTCGCTTTTCATCTGCAACCGCCGTCCTTTCAGTCCTTTGTTACTTACAAGATGAGCATAATATTTATATTCATAAACGATCCGCTGAAAAACCAAAATCCAATGAACATCATATACCTCCTATAACGTGTTCATCGTCAACGGAAAAGAAAAAAAAGAAGAAGAAAACTTTGTATGCATTTTATGTGCTCCAATTCCTGAACGTGATAGGCAAACGAAACTCGAGCAGAACATATATTTGTCTAAAAACTAACGTTAATTATAATAGTTATTGAAAAATTAACTTATTCAAGTGCATCATCTTTTCAGATAAACTTATACATCAACTTTATATACCAAATAATGACAAACGTACCACTGTATTTATGCATATAAATGACCCAATCTTTTGATACATTTATGTTGAGATGAAGGTATTTTTCCTGCTCGTGGAACAAG
>NC_061098.1:38522367-38527367 GCF_015104395.2 Macrobrachium nipponense | reverse complement strand
TTTCTCAAATGTAAATTTTATATTAGTGTGTGTGATGCGTTTGCATATCCCAAGAAAAGGTCGCAATGATGATGGTCCCTAAAAGTAGGAATGTGTCGTCCACATATCTACGGTAAAATAGCGGCTTAAAAAGAGGCAGGACAATTGTCCAGTAGTTGCTTTTCAAACTTGAACATAAATATATCTGCAAAGGTGCAGCTCAATGGGTTGCCCATGCCGACGCCGTCTACCTGAACGTAAACTTCATCGTTAAAACGAAGGCTGTGTCCCGCACAGCCAATTCTAAAAGCTTCTTTTAAAGTCAACTTTTGCTAAAACCTTGGAAAACATCATCGTCATTCACAAAAATGGTTTTTAGTATAAAGTCAATGGTTTCATCAACGGGAACATTTGTAAAAAGCGATTCAACGTCAAAGCTGGCCATGACGATGTCATAGTCGTGGCTGAGTATACTCTTTTGAATTCTTAAGAGTTGTTTAGTTTGTATTTGTTGTTAAAGCATTGGTCTAACAAAGAAAACCAGGAATTTTGCTATTTTATCAATTGGCGTGGTATAGGAGGAGAGGATGGGTCTCATAGGGATATTGTTCTTATGCACCTTAGGCAATCCGTACATAATACCAAAAAGACGAACCAGTAACAAAGAGCTCTTCATAGGTAGTTTGACTTATTGCTTTCCTGTCTTTGAGCGATCTTAAAAATTATTGATTCTATCTTCGTTTTTTTGAAAAGATTATTTTTGTATTCTTTTTGGCCTATTTTATGGAATTTGTTGCTATCGGACAAGATATCTTGCATTTTGTTGAATATAATCATTTTTATTTAAAAATCCACAATGCCTTTACTTTTATCGGGTTTAGATTATAAGACAAGGTCCTTCATCTTTGTTTTGGGCACCAATAAAGCAACCCATGTATTGAGTGGTTTTGCCTTTTCACCTGCTACATGATGGGGACTAGCCTCGACTTCTTATTGGATATATATATATAATATATATATATATATATATATATATATATATATATGTATATATATATATATATATATATATATATATAGATATATATATATATATATATATGTATATATCTATATATATATATATATATACATAGATATATATATATATATATATATATATATATATATATATATATATATATATATATATATATATATATATATATATATATATATATACATATATATATATATATATATATATATATATATATATATATATATATATATATATATATATATATATATATATATATATATATATATATATATATGTATATATATATATATATTATTAGGGAACCATAGGGAAAGGCATCGTACTCAGGTACATTTATTTTGCCGACGTTCACGACTCATAGTCGCATTCTCAATATTATAATTTAAAGATAAAACACACGAACATTAAAACTATGCACTGCATAATTCATAAAAATTACCAGATATTTAAAAATTCGGTATTATTACAGTTTCAACCATTATGGGAAATCTATTATATTGATATTTTTCCCGAGTAAAGCACGTGATAACAAAACACGTCTTCTCAATACATTATTGTCGCTAATGCATACTTACAGTGAAAAAAAAATATGAAGTTTTTACCTCGAATTTTTCCTAAGTCGGGAGAGGTGTTTCATCTACGGTAATGTTTACTTTTAATGAGCCCTCTAACTTACTTTCTTACGCAAACAAAAAGCAGTTCCAGTACTCTCATTATTGGCTGAGAGGTTTGTGACATCGTTATGACGTCATGGGTTTCATAACCAATTACGAACGACTTTAGTCGAAAACTAAGTTTCACTAGCATTTCAGCGGAGTAATAAAGTTACCTGTCTATTGTCCACTGGTATCCTGTTTGACTGAATATCCGAATAATGAAGCAAAAAACGGCATTTTGTCTTCCTGTACCTATGGCAGAGGCAGTGGCTGGCCCTTCTGCATTAATTTTGACAGACCTTCGATTTCCTACCGATTGTTTGCAGTGCAATGTGGTCGTTGGGTACCTGGCCACTTCCTACTTTAAGTTGCATGTCAGGGAACCTTGCAACGGCTTCACGTTTTCCTCAAAGCAGCAGCACATCTTTATCAACCAACAGTTTAAGGTAAGCGTTCATTAATTTATAGAGTAATATTATAATGGTGGTAGTATAACGATGTATACAGCAGTACCATCACTTTGGATTTGGTTTGATGGATGTTAGGTAGTGGCCTTAAGGGGGGGTCGCAGGGGGGGCGGAGCCACTAGGCCTAGGTAGGGGTACAGGGCCCTAGGTAAGGTTAGGTGGTTGTAGGGGTTAGGTTCGGTAAGTGCCCCAAAATCACGTGGCCTTAAGGGGGGTCGCGAGGGGGCGGAGCCCCCCCCGCTAGGCCTAGGTAGGGGGGTTATCATGGGCCCTAGGTAAGGTTAGGTGGTTGTATTAAGGTTCGGTAGTGCCCCGAAAATCACTCTGGGGGCCTTAAGGTCGCAGGGGGCGGAGCCCCCCGCTAGGCCTAGGTAGGGGTACAGGGCCCTAGGTAAGGTTAGGTGGTTGTATTAGGTTCGGTAGTGCCCGAAAAATCATCTTGGCCTTAAGGGGGGGGTCGCAGGGGGCGGAGCCCCCCCGCTAGGCCTAGGTAGGGGTACAGGGGCCCTAGGTAAGGTTAGGTGGTTGTATTAGGTTCGGTAGTGCCCCGAAAATCACTTTTCTCCTCCTCCCCCCACCCAAAAACCCCGCTTCCCACTGGGATCCCCCATAATTGAAGTAGTAGGTTTATGGTTAGATTTTGTGTGTAAGAGTAACTGTTTCTTTTTTATCATTTCCTCGTGTTTCTATGTGAGTGCAACACCAATCTGGTCGTTTTTTGCCGTTTTTCGTTGTTAATACTTGAAAAACGGGTGCGTCCTTCTCCTGAACTTTTTTACCTTTTTCTGGAAAAACTCGTTTTTTTTAACTCCAATTACATAATAAATCTCTAAAATCGGATGGTTTGCAGTCAAAATAAATGTTAAATCCGTTGGAACTACATTATTTCTGATGCAACAAATATATTTTTATTCCAGTTTTCCCATAATGGTTGAAACTGTAATTTTACCAAAAATTCAATGAACATCAACATCAGAATGTAAAACATTTAAAAATTTATGAATATCTTAAAACAGAAAAACTTACTGAGCGCTGAAATTATGTACAGTACAGTTACATCAAAATTATTTAATAACTACAGAAAAAGCATTAAAAAATTATGATATGGGTGTAAAAAATTAAAAAATAATTAAATAACACTAAAACAGTAAGGCTATTCTGTACCTTATCCTCGCAAAGGACAGGCTGTGACTGAGAGAATTTTTAGAAAAATATAAACAAGCACTCTAAGGCGATGAACAGCTGAACAGAGGAGGATTGCGCATTTAAGGGACGGGAACGATCATTTTTTATCATAATGGATTTCAAGGTTGTTAGGTCGTTTTCGTTTTGTGTTTGGCCTATAACTTTTAACTTTTCTAAAAGGTTATTGTCAAACAGGGAAGAGTTCTTACTTTCTCTAGGTTTCGAATTTTGTTTACCGAATTACAGGCTGAACTATAGCAGGTTTTTTTCTACCCATAGAATCTCTCTTAAATCCCTCCCTTCAATGCTAATTTAGACAGCCTTTGATCTCAACTATCATCTTTAGCTCATTGTCATATCATAAGCTAAACACTAGATGGGACTCCTTTCTTCACCAGATATGATTTTAACACTTTAAAAAACTTGGCCAATGATGACAGTATTATTATTACAAAACCAGACAGAGTTAAGGGTTGTATAATTCTGGATAAGGATACTTATATTGAGAAGCTGGATATTATCTTAAATGATCATACAAAATTTGAGACAAATAGGTGTTCCAGATTTATATAATATCATTAAACCACGAGGACAAAATTGTAAGGTTACTAAGGTTGCTAGAACAAAAAAAGATAATTGATGATGATATATATCAGGAACTATCCCTACAGGGTACCTCGTATGGGGTTTTGTATGGGTTGCCAAAATACATAAAGTGTCCCATTAAGGCCCATTCTTCCCTCAGTGAACACTCCTATTTATAACCTTGCCAAATTTCTGGCTCCTGTACCTGAGCCTCTCACTAAAAATGAATATTCTTTAAGCAACTCTCATAAATTCAGGAGGATATTCTTATACAAGATTCAGAATTATTTATGGTTAGTCTGGAACGTTGAGTCTCTTGTTTTTACTAATGTCCCTGTAGGGGAGGACGATTGACATAATTTTAAATAAGTTATTTATAGAACCGAACTCTACTTTTCATAATTTTAGTCGTGAGTGATTTTTTTTTAAACAGTTGTTAGAACTGCCGTGCAGGACACGACTTTTCATTTTTAATGCCTTTTTATACAGACAAGTGGAAGGAGTAGCAATGTGAACCCCACTGGGTCTGACACTTGCTAATATTTTTATGTGCTCTTTGAAGGAGCGTATGCTTGATGATTGACCCCCTTAGATTCTTGCCTCAGTTTTATCGTAGATACGTTGATGACACTTTCGCCTTATTCCGAAACAAGTTTAATAAGCGGAACAATTCTTAGAATTTGTCAATGCCCTACACCCTAATATCAGATTTACACCCGATGAAGAAGAAAATAACAAGCTTCCCTTTCTGGATGTTCTAGTGTCCAGGAACGAGGAAGGCTTCTACACGGGTGTTTTTAGAAAAAAAGACTTTTACTGGGTTAGATATCAACTTTTATAGTTCTTGCTTTTATAATTTTAAACTAAATACTATCTCAACTCTCCTTCACCCATACCTCTAATTGATTTACTTTTAAAGAAGAAATTAACTTTCTTCCTAATATCTTCAAAATAAATGCTTTCCAGACAAACTTTTGTTTAAAATGCTTAAGAAAATGCTTGATACCGCCGATTCATAGAGCGCCACCTGGTTTTGACAGTACCAAAATTAAAAATGTTTGCTAGATGCCCTCTTTTCTTCATGAC
>NC_061098.1:38507367-38517367 GCF_015104395.2 Macrobrachium nipponense | reverse complement strand
CAGCGTCTAAGAAGAACTCTTCAATGTCTTCCGAAGAATAACGAATAATGTATCATATCAGAAGTCAACGACGATGAAAGCAAGAGATTCTTCAACAAGCCAAACTATTAGTATCATCGTTTAGTTAGTGGACTTAACAAGAAAACAACAAGAAACTCTAACAAGTTTCCGAAAAGAATAAAAACGAATAATGTATCATATCAGAAGTCAACGACGACGAAAGCAAGAGATTCTTCAAGCAACTTAGTATTTTCGTTAGTGAGCGTCTTCAGCAGTGCATACTTCAAGCAACAAACCGAAACGCGTCTGCAGCATCGGATCTCAAGGGCTCGAATCATCCAAACAACGCGCTCGGGGGAAATTGAAGCCAAAACCAGGTCATCCGCTAAAGAGAGAAGGAGGGCCAAGGGCATATCGTTATCGGAACACCGTGACTTCCCACAAAATCAAGCTAAGTACAATTTTTTTTATTCATTTGGAGTAACTTTGAGTGTTTCCTTTGCAGGTCGAATTTCGTTATTCCTGTGGCTGAAGTTACGAGATATTCTTAACCTTACTTTTTTACAGAAATTATCTACATCATTGGGATTTCGCTACTGCGATTTTTGTTTTTATCTTTGAGCGTCTGTTTCCAGAAGTTCTACTGAAATATCATAATCATATACTGTGTTAATTTTATCATTTTGGGTGATTATTAATTCTTTACGTAACAAATCATATTAAACAGTGAATATGCGTTTATGCAGTGGACGTCTTTATTTACACAGATGCATGGATAGGGTAGTTAGGCACCCGTAGTGATGAAGAAAACACACAAAACAAGTGGAACAACACCCGCACAAATCTGGATAAATTAGAGGTAACACTATTTCGGGTCATGACAATGAATGCTCCTTTGCAAGGTCCCGATCGCAGTTTCAGCCTTTTGTTATGCATAAAAAATCGAATCCCTATGACTCAACTAAACTTTAAAAAAATACGGCTGGATTGCAAGGAATAACATGTCTATAAACACTTTCATTAGGTTAACATACTTAACATTCATATAAACAAATCAAGAAAATGTCTAAATGCGCTGACCTGGATCCCTCAACTATTTCAAATTCTTTTAGCAAAGAATGAAGTAAACCACAGCAAGTACATGGTAACGCAGTAGAGATAACTTGTTTTAATAGTAATCGCTCAATTCTGTATAGTTCAAGTCATTCATACGTTCGTTGCTTTATAAACTAACAGCAACATAATGCTAAAACACACAATACATTGCCGATGGTAATAAAGAGAAGAATCCTAATTATTATAAAAAGAAATAGGTAAACAGTAGCCCTAAAAATCAGAAATCAAACAAATCGTGCTTAAGCAAACTTGGTTACTAGTCAGTCAGTCAGGGTCAGTACATTATCTGCCGAGTTTTCAAAGCAAAGCACATTCCACACAATAAGCGACTTAGCAGAGCAGGGAAAAGCGATGTTGGATCATTCATGCCAATACCTTTCTGAATCCAAGAGGAATTTTCCTATGAATCACACGACTGCATCAAGTAATCAGAGCTGGTTCCCGTACATTTAATACATAAGTTATTATAAGTAGTGGTGGATTAAGCCCGACTGTACGCGCCGTAAAAATTAGAATATCTTGTTTTTATGCCTTTAGTCCATGTAATATCCTGTATTTACGGACTCACCGTCTGTTGTTCGAACTTCCCTATAGAAAAGTCTGGATAAGCGAGCGCTTACAGATACCTCTATAGTTATATAAAAAAAAACATTGATCTGTATCTAGTGTAATCGTAAGATATCCATCTATGGGTATACAAAACATTATATTACCTCCTGCCAAATAAGGCGTGTTTATCAAAGGAAAATTCTATAAACCTTCTAACATATCAAAATCCGTTTTGAACAAAAAGAGACAGTTAATCAAATAATAACTTATATAGAGGAACCAATCATTTGTCTCATAAATCGTGATATTGTTCAACGACCCAACAGAATTCTCCCACAACCGCAGTCGCAGTTTGCATGCAAAATCTTGAGACGCATGCACCCTCGAATATCTTAGTGCGTGTAAAAAGACTTTGCTGGGAAATGAAATTTTAATCCTTCCCGACACTCTGAAATATAACGATTTTCAGCGTAAAAAAAAACCCTATACACGGTTGACTCGCAGCAACAGTTAAATCTAGTGATCCACAAACTTATACATATCGTAGATACGGAAGTTATAAATATCGCATTTTTTATTGTTGCTAATTTTTAATCACGCCCAACCAGTCGTAGATGAATCTCTTATACTCTATCTAAAGTAATATCCGTAAAGTCATTCAAGCAGAGGAGATTCAGCAGAAATTTTTTTTATCTTTTATCTGAATACCAGGATGTTTCTCCACTAGCGAGTGATCTCTGTGGGAATCGGATGTCATCAAACACTAAATACGGTCTAAGGACAAACATAAAGCTATATACGTACCTTCGTATAGACTCCCAATGAAATTTCAAATAGAGATAAATGACGAAGTTGGAAAAATGTTAGTAATAGGAGTCATTAGGAAATCAAATAGCCCAAATAATTTTTCCCTTAAACTTCATGCCAAAAAAGATCAGACTTGATGTATCTGAGTAGATTTCTGTCGCTTAAACAAGGAAACGATTCCCAATCGTTTTCCAGTGCCATGTACCGACGATATTTTATCTCTTGTTAGGTCAGGATAAATTTTTTACCAGCTTGGACTTACTTAAAGGCTTCACCAGATACCATTACCTAAGTGATTGTACCTCATAGACCGTTTCAGCACACTCAGGGGACATTATCAATTTTTACGTATGCTCTGGCTTATGTTGCACCCCAATTACAATATAGTGTTTGGAGACTTTTAGGGGATACCCTACATGCCTATATGGTTGGTCTTGTATCTTTTCTAATACCTTAGAAGTACATTCACATAAACTAGAGCTAGCGCTACAGAGAGTAAGACAAATAATCTCAATAGTAAAATATCTAAATGTGAGTTTTAAAGAAAATTGAACATGTTTATTTAGATTTTATGTGTCTAGTCAAGGTCTTAAAGTAGTCCATGGTAAGGTGTCAGCTATTCATAACTTTCCTGTACCTATTAACGTAAGGGGGATGCAGCACTTTTGCGCTGTAGTGGGTATTACTATCGTAAGTAAATATATAACTCTTCAATCATAGCAGCTCCTTTAACATATCTTGCGAAGAAGGGCGTAGATTTATTATGGTCTGAAAAGCATCAACAGGCGTTTCGATATCTTAAAGCGGAATTATGCAGCTCAACTATCTGAAAAATCCCTGATTAAATAAGGATTTTTTTTTTTTTGCAACAGACGCCTCAGACCAAGGGGTGAGAGGGCTACTACTTCAGCAATATGATAAACAGTTCTTCCTATAGCTTTTTATTCACATCTACACTATAAAGCCCTCTTAAAGTAAATATGCAGTACTAGCAAGGAAGGGCTAGGTATCGTTAACTCACTAGTACATTTTAAGTTCATAATCTACCGGCTATCCCTGTTAAAGTCCACTTACTGACCATAAAGTCATTACCGAGTTTTTTGAAAGGCTTTAATCAGTACCAAAAGAAATCGGCGGCATATGATCATTCAGGTCTTTGGAGCCAAGATACGATATCTACCTGGAAAGCAAATATCATAGCTGACGCATTATCCCGCAAACCCGCACCATACTGCAAAGAACCATTAATTGGACTAAAAGATATAGAAACATCCGTACCTATTGTTAAAACCGTATCTAAACAAGAAAATTCATTAATCCAAGAGATCGCGAGCATTAGATATCTGAGTTGGAGCGCCGAAACTGTACAAACTGAACAAAACAAGGGTCAACAGCAACAAGCAAAACAATAAACACTTCGAACGGAAACAAGGTCCAGCTAGCTAGCAAACAATAAACACTTTGAACGGAAACAGGGTCAGCAGCAAAGCAAAACAATAAAGACTTCGAACGGAAACCCTAATGCAAAAGTATATTTTAAAGTACGTTGTATCAGAATTATGTAATCAAATGTAATATTATATGTAGGTCCGTGATGAAGAAAACCCGAAGAACACAGCAGGTGACTAACGACCAGGTAGTAGTAATAATCTCTTCTATACCAATCGTCTTAAACTGGTTGCATTTCGTCATCCAGGGTTGTTTATTATGTCACAGAAAGCCAAATCATTATTTTTACTGGCCTACAATGCTTACAGATATAAAAAGCACATAACTAATTGTAACACGTGTCATGAAAACAAGGGACGCACTAAGACACCTGTCAGTTTAAGGGCCTATCCCGTGCAAAATCAATCCTTGAAAGAATACCATGTAGAATTATTAACAGAGTTACGAGTCTGACAGAGGAAAATAAACACCTCTTAGTGTAATAGTTCCCTTGACACGTTATATAGAATTAATAGCACTAAAAAAACAAACACTGCAATGAGTGCGTTTAGGAATATTATGAGTGCTAAATCAGTAAACATGGAATTCAACACATGATAATTTCTGACTCGGGTGGTGTAAATCAATAAAAATCTCCCTAACTCGTTGTGTGAATTCCTTTCCATTAAGAAAACCAATACCATATTTTATCACCCAGAGTCAATAGGTTTGGTAGAAACGGATATTTAGGAAAGTGTCATGTCTTACGAGTTGGACACTCGTGATATTGGAGCCGCCAAACTGGGATTATAGCGGTTCTCGCGGTTTTAAATACCTTTATCATTCATATTTTGTATCTATAGAAATGATACGCAAGTAGCCTTATACGGTACGCCGCTTAGAAACACTTTTCCACATCCAAGCCAACTATTAATTTATCAATTATAAAAAAAATAATAATGAATAAAAAATAAAAAATAAATAAAAAAATAAAGAAAATATATATGGATACAAAGTGGAAGCCGATATAATACACTCCGTAAGAAGTTGGAAGGGTTACAAATTATAATAAAAAGGAATCACGATAAAATCAATAAGCAAAACGTAACCATATGCAGCAAGTGTTAACAAAATATCAAAATATATATGCGTAAAGATTTGAACACTTTAGTTTAGTAGTCCATTCAGTATTCTAGGGATATTAATGACAAATAAGCTAAAAGTTCAAACACATATCAAAACCTACTGATATTGTCTGTCCCAGTGATTTATATTCGTAGTCAATGAAAAATAAATAAATAAATAAATAAATAAATAAATAAATAAATAAATAAATAAATAAATAAATAAATAAATAAAAGAGATTTTAAAGTCAGGAAGTCTAGAAGTGAAAATGTATATCTATGGAATTAATCCTATACGGATCTTACAAAGGGTAAATAATATATATAGAATTTGTATGGGAATAACCCCGTTTTTCATTAGTATTTAAATAAGGAATATCTAATTTAACTATAATTCATTATTTTACAAATCATGAAGATTTCCAACATGAAACTAATATTATATTGTTCAATTTGGTACTGTTTTTTTTTCAGACATTCTTCTCGTGTGGGTGGAGTATTAAAACAAAAAAAATACCCAACCCTTTTATACTAAAGTCGTATTTATTACAGCAAGTAACGTAACTCTTAAAAGCTGGCTGAGAGAAATCTCCTGCCAAGTGACGACGTCATCAGTCCTGAGGTGCCTGGCGCGTTTGCTGAATAATCATTGTTGCTTTTACCCCCAATAATATGCTTGCACAGGCTTCATCTGTAGTGTGTGTTGTTTTGTGCTTACAAAACAAGTCAACTGGGGTGGAATGCTTAACGTGAACTTTCTCATGGGCATGGGCAACGCAGGTCGTTAGGTACAAGTGGTCTATCCGTCGTGTGCAATGCAACTTTAGTTAAGGAAATGCAATCGTTTTAAAATTAATGAACAAAATAAGCAAACAGAATTTCTATAACATCAAAATGAACTAATTTTTTCTGAAACCTCATAGACAATTAGAGTCAATAAATCCGCATATAACATTGGTAAACGGACATTTAGAAGTATCAGGTCATGGATATGAAAAAATTTATTTCTTGCAACATTAGCCCATTGCAATTCAAGTAAATCACATTCATGGGGAAAATAAAAGTCACATTTTCTTGAAAAACCAGTTTATATAGAAATTAGTTACATAGTGGGTTCTTTCATAGCATCTCCTGCCTAAAAAATTAACCTCAGAGGATGCGCGCGAGAAAATTGAATATGAAACTTTCGTTAGGGGCACATAGGATCGGATTTTATCACAGCTTAATTTCAGTAAGCATAGAGAAATACAGAATCATGATTAATATTCTCTTTGGTCTTATATTGCCCTGGCAATCTCACCAATACCTCCGTTTCCCACTTCTTTGTCTAGTAACTTACTACCAGTATATCGAATTTTCTTTGGGATTCGTATTGATATCTGTTTTATTTTTTTATAATCATGGATATTTTTACGGTCATCATAGACCTTGATAGGTTCACTCATTGTTATAATGCCATGGATAAAGAAGTTTGTACAGCTGACTCTTTTGAATTCCATAAAATATCAGCGAATTCATGTGAGTTAAGTCTGGTTCTTAATGGCTTTCTCCCTCCCATAATTGGATGTTGTCTGAATTTACTTTGCCTTGTGACAAGTATAATTTTCACTTACAGGCTGATTAATGGAACCTGGTTACAGTATCCAGCAGTACAAGAGTTTCACACCTCATGCCCGAACAGATCGTCTACAACTTCAAAAAATCTGTTCATCGCTGCGGACGACTGCAGTGAGCTATCAACCACCTACAATGTGAAAGGGAATAAGCAACCATCACAAGTGAACAAGCTTATTTCGTGGACTTCTTGGACTGACACTTGTATCCCGTCGTTAATCTCGTTTAATGCGGAATGCTCTGGCGGCTGTCGCAATCGGAAATAGACTACAAAAGGGACATACTTCTGACAATTACGACCAAGAGGTATTCAACTCTACGTTGCTGGCGCAGGACTCGTGCTGAGGATGATTTTATTCATCGCGAATGTATTTGTATAGCATAGGAGGCAGAGAACAATGGATGGGTGGGGCGCAATATAGAATGTTGGACCCTGCCCAGACAATTCCCCTTGTTTTTAACCATTTGGAATTGGCCATTTCATTTGGCTATAGGTGGTTGTCTGGAACTGTGTAATGGACGAAAAGTTGTTCGAACACTAGTTAAATGTGCAGTGGGTATCACCTCGGTCATGTATCCTATATATAAAGTATCATGTATCCTATATATATAGATAATATATAAATTATCTAAATAAGAGAATCGAATATATCATAAATAACAGAATCGAGATATATCTGTGCGTGTACGCACTAGGAATCTATTTAAAGTGCACCTAGATTAATCACTTCATTTATGTGAATCAGTTGTATTAAGTGCACATATATTGATCATAATTATATGAATTCATATACATATCTATAAATAAATCAGGTAGCCTATAATCAATCTGTTACCTTTTATCTTACCAATAACTGCAGTTATATATGAGTTAGTATATGGGTCAATGAATTAGCATAAAAATTAATAATTTTTTCACTTCATATATGAATTTTTATCAGTTAAAATATGATTTTTTTATATGTTAATCTTTATTCTATGCCATTATCAGAGTACATTAGTATTTCTTTGTAGCATATGTATCTTAAAAAAGAAATGAAGTGAAAAACTGTATCAGTATATATCAGGTGATCACTATTATTTACGAATATCATCATATGCATATTATGTCTTATATCTTATTACTTGAATCTGTATTTGTGTACACTATGAATTTTTTTTTTACTTATAAGTATTTTCTATATATCTAGATATATTCACATAGTGTCTGTATCACACTCCTATAAGTCAAATGCAAGTCAAGCTTGAGTAATATTCAGTGGTTGGTTTTGTAGCTGACCGAGCTTTAGTAAGATTACATAATAAAAATATGGAATGTTATTCCATATATATATAAAAAAAAAAAACTAAAACTAAAGAGGTCAACCAGATTGCTTGCAGGAATGTGATCAGACCAGAGACGATGAAGTATGCTAAGATGACGTATACAATAAAGTAGGCTAAGATGACATGCCGTCACCTGTGGTCCTTCATTTGTTTTGAAAACATTAGTCCAACCTTCCTGCTTGAGACAACTACTGCGACCTATAATTCAAACGGCCTACGTGATTCGTAATGTCTCATCTGTATGTATGTTCATATGTTCGAGCTACTGTCTGCTTCCTTTATGATTTGTAACGGAGATGGTAGTCAGAATAGAATTAGCCATCATCATTGGCAGAAGCGATCAGCCATCGTCATTAGAAGACCTGTTACAATCCTATCTGGATATTCATCATGTAATCTCAGAAAGAATATATGTATTTTTTATACTTCGTGTTTTCTACTAGAAACCTCACATCAGAAGGAAGGTATCATCATGAGTTTAACACATCGTCGTCATAACCAAAGATCATACCGACTTCGTAAGTTATCAACAAACCTCAAGACACTCCAATGAGTATGGAAGTGCATAACCAACCGACTTAGCGTAAGAATATCGCAAGTCTAACATAACCTCATATGTTATATATATATATATATATATATATATATATAATATATATATATATATATATATATATATATATAAATATATATATATATATAAATTATATATATGTATATATATATATATATATATATATATATATATATATATATATATTTATATATATATATATATCCCTAGACAGTATAAACTAAAATTGTTACAGAAACAGAAACTTAACTGATGTTCCGTGGTGTTACTAAACTGTTTTATGACTATGCCTAGTTTTATGACTAAACTAATGTCGGTTATTGTAAAGGAAGGATGGAGTGGGGTTTGGTTCAATCCCCAGGGTTATCTGAGATATTTGGATTTTGATTTCAACCTTTCATTTAATTATTTTGTTAAAAACCTGATTTATTTAGTTAATGCTTTGCTCTTAAATAAATGTATTGTAGTTCACGAGTCTGATTTAATTGCCTTAGGTAATAGAGAAAGAGAGAGAGAGAGAGAGAGAGAGAGAGAGAGAGAGAGAGAGAGAGAAAAAACGGATGTCACCTCAGTGCCTTGCAGCACGGTCATTGCTACCAACATATTTTCCTTTTTTAAAATGTACTGAGGTTGGTACCTCGGTAACACGCACACATATAAATACATGTTTATATATATATATATATATATATATATATATATATATATATATATATATAGTATATATTACGTGTATATATATATATACTATATATATATATATATATATATATATATATATATATATATATATACGTATATATACGTATATATATATGTATATATATATAGATATATATTATATATATATATATATATATATATATATATATATCTATATATATATATATATATATATATATGATATTCCTACAAAATTGGTAATGCCTTTATATTAACTCGTCTGAGCTAATTACAATACTTGTGAAGTTCTTCCTTTCTTTTACAGGAAAAGTAAATCTCATTATACGGTCAGAGCTCACCTTTTTTAACTTGAGAAGAGGCATCCACTGTGAAGTCCATTTAAGTGATTTCAACGCTTTTCCTGATTATTTTACCTTGGTAAGAGACTGTGTAATTGATAAGTGGCAATGGTGTTCAGTCCTGTAACCTACGACGCCTGGTGACACTGTTCGGCAGACGAAAAACTGCTGTTTGGCCGTTAGAAGTAGTCTGGACGGCCGATTCTGTCAAGGAATTGTAAAATAATGAAGTTCACACTGACTCTCCTGGTGAGATAATAATGATAATAACAGTAATAATAATACCACACTTGTTTTGCAGTTCAAAACTACGTTTATTGAATTTTCTATAAAGATCTCTCAAGAGGAATGTCTCCATGTTTAGCCGTTAATAATCTTGTGATATATTTGCACGTTCAAATATGAGGTCATGCTGGAGTTTCGACAAGGTCATCGACGCT
>NC_061098.1:38487367-38502367 GCF_015104395.2 Macrobrachium nipponense | reverse complement strand
TGAGGATAAGCATATCAAGATAAATGAGGTAGATAGTGTGAAAGTTGTGAATATAAGTACTCGTATACATATGTATCGATAAGTAAACGCAGCCTTTGAATTGTCTGATGAATTGATAATAAACATTTTGAGTAGATATGGAAAAGTGGATTAAACAAGAAGCACCCGATTAGTATGGGACCCCTGAAAGGCCTGCTGAATGGGTTGCAGACAATAAAGATGAAGATTAGAGATAAAATTCCTCATCGATAAGTGTGTTTGGTTTTAACTTAAGTATATTTATAATGGGCAGAAAAGAACCTGTTACAGATGCGGACAAGAAGGCCATCTAGTGAAAGATTGTAACATCGATATTCTGGAAAGAACTAGATGATGGAGGAATGAAAAAGACATTCCTGACATATGCAGGCAAAGAAATGATGATAAATCAAGAGAAGAATAATGGGGATAATAGAGAACAAACAAGAGAAGGAAATAACATCGTGGGACAAGAGGTAAATGATAGCCAAAGAGGAATTGATATTAGTGAAGATGAAACCGATGTATACACAAATAGTGAAGCTGACAAAGTTCCAAGAGGAACTACCCGGGGCAACCAAGAAGGTAAAAAAATAAATAAGGAAGAAGGATTAGAAGAGGGAAATGAAGAGTGAAGACAGTGGCGACGAGATATGTGATGAAGTTGTCCAAGTAGAAACAGAAGAAGAAGAAGTGCACAACGGAGAAATTATAAATGGGAAAAAGGTGAAAACGAAGAAGCAAATTTTAACTGAAGAAATAGTTAGCAGTGAAGAAGACGAGCAGATACCAACGGAAAAGAAACTTCATCAAGAAGACAAGGGTGTGAAGGTGAAAATGTTGTGAATGTAGAGTCTATGATGAATGATAAAATTCCTGAGGAAACCTTAATAGGGAGTGAAAAGAAAGGTAACAATAGAACTAAAGGAAAGGATAATAAGAATAAGAACAGAGATAAAAGTCAAATACCAGTACTACAAAAATGACAAGCTACTGTTAATGACAGTTCAGGTGTAAAAATTACTATTAAAAAGGACAATAGACAGAAATGCTTAAAAGTATCGAAGAATAGCGAAGGAGAATGTTTTGTTTTTTCTGAGTTATCAAACCCCTTAAATGAAAGCCAGGATATGTTTGTTGATAATGTAGTAGATCATGTCTTTCTAGTGATCGAACTATTGTAAACACAAACATGATGATGATGATGATAATAGTAATGGTAAAAAATAAATGTTCTAAACTGGCTAAAATAGGTAAATAATTAGTATGCATTTATTTTAATATATCTTTAAAAATGGCTTTGGTCACTGCTTCATTAAATATTTGTGGTTTAAATGAGCTTAATAAGCAGTTGAAAATAAACATCTTAGTTGATCAATATAAAATTGACGTATTATACCTTCAAGAACTTAATATTAGAGATGTGAGTAAGATAAAATATTTAGAGGACTACTTAAATTGGTGGTACGTGTTTTTCTGTTTGATAAAAAGTCAATATCTCAGTTTGTTAACAGTGAAAAGGATGACACTGAAATATATTATTTACGAGGTACAGTATAATGATATGAACCTCTCCTTATTGAATGTATTCGCACCATCAGGCTCAAGTAAAATGAGAGGGAGGGAGAACTTGATCTCTGTGGATATTTTGTATTATTTAAGGAACATCATATCAAATTGCATTTTTGCTGGTTACTTCAATTGCGTACTTTCGGGTAGAGATGTTAGTACAGGTAATGAAAGGTATGCATCAAAAGGTCTGCATTTGGGATTGAAAGACACTTGGTTTTCAATGAGCAATATTCCCGAATATACATACGTATATTCTAGGTAATTATACTTCAAGAATTGATCGTGTGTATGTGACTGACTTGTATAGCAATATTAAGAATTGAAAATATTCCCTTATCTTTAACAGACCATAATATGATATTAACTGAATTTCTGCTTAATAATCGTTGTAAAATAGGTAGAGGAATATGGAAGTTAATTGTTTCATTATTGGAGAGGGATGACTTCATGGAGAAATTAAAAGATTATGGCACTTTTTAAAGAATTAAAGAATAAAATACTCCAACATTATGGAATGGTGGGATGCATTTGTGAAGCCAAAATTAATAGTTTTTAGTTTCATAAGACTGTCTAACAAGCTATACAAGAAAAGTATGGCACTCTAAAATGTTTTTGCCAAATTATCTTGAATATTATCAAGTAAAGCTTCTGTTGGTTACAATAAATTTGAAAGAGTGAAGGCTATAAAAGATAGAATGAAATCATAAAAAACATGAAAATATGTGAAGTTATAAAGATTAGGTTAAGGACAGAAGAGAAACTCAGAGGGAAGCGAAATAGTATTAGGCAACTGAGATTAGAAAGCGTGACGCTCGACAACACAGAGGCGATAGTCTGTTATGTAAAGGATCACTATGAAAAACTATTTTACAAAGATAAATACCGATGAACAGCTACAAGATAGTTTTCTTAATTGTACAGGGAATACAATAACTGATGAGGACAATGAAATGTTATGTAGAAAGGTATCTGTCGAAGAGGTATAAATATGTTAAAGATGATGAACAAAGGTAGAATCCGGGTGAAGATGGTCTTCCTCTTGGAGTTCTATTTAAAGACAAGGAATGTAATTAAGTCAGTGTTGTCTGAAAATGATTAAGTTTGCGATAGATTTAGACCTTGAACTGGGAAAAAAGTAAAAAAAAAGGTATCTTGAAATTAGTACCTAAAAGTGGTGATTTATTGTGTTTAAAAAACTGGAGACTTATTTCTTTACTGAACGGATTACAAATGCATTGCAAAAATTGCTAATAGATTAAAAAGTGTTCTTCATAAAGTTATATCACGAGAACAGTTTTGTTTGGTTGAAGGGAAGATCAATAGTGAAATGTAATTAGTTAGGGATTAATTTATTGTGCAAATGAAAATAATTTGGATCTGCTCTAGTTAACCTGGATTGGAGTAAGGCTTTTGATAGAGTTAATTTGAGGTTCATGTTTAAACACTCTGACGGATGGGTTTTAAGTGAATTGTTTATCATTGAAAATTAGAATGTATATACTGGATGCCTAAGTGCAGTTTGTTGTTAATGGGATGGTTAACAGCTTTCTTCTGCTCGAGAGAACCATAAGGCAAGGATGTCCTATGTCATTGATAGCATATATATTGTCTCAAGAATCTCTATACAGAACAATTAAACAAAGCAATGAAATAGTGCCAGTGAACCTCCCTAATGGGTTCCAGTGTTCTGTTGTAGGTTTTGCTGCTGACGTTCACTTTTTCTTAGTAAAGAAAGAAGTATTAAAGTAGTATTTAGTTTATAAAGCAATTGGAGCTAGCTACTGGTGCATAACTAAATAGAGATAAAACTTGTGCCATGGGTTTAGTTGGTAATTGGAAGGACAAAAATGAATGGGCCACTTGATTGGATACAACAGAAAAATAAGAAGTATGCTATTAGGGATATTGATAACCAATGAGTGTAACGAAACGGTAGATGAAAACTAGAATGTTTTTAATCAATAAAGTTAAGGTAAAAATTAATATGCTTTCTACTCATGATACTTGTCTGTATATCAAAAGGCTTTTCTTGGAAAATTCTCTTATTATAAGTAAAGTCTGGGTACATGTGTCATGTATTTCCATTAGGGAAAGAGAAAGCAAAAATTATAGAACAATCTGTTTTCTGGTATATGTGGTATGGAACTTACCAACCAATTAAAAAGGATTCCTTGTTTCTGCCAAAAACGGAAGGTGGTATTAGGGTTATTAATGTGTTTTTTATAAAGCAGCAGCTATCTTAACAAGTACTTTCTTGAATATAAGTCTTTGATAGTTATGGACGAGAATTAGCCTCATTTTACACATGTATTAGAATAAATTTGTTGTGGGTTGTAGAAGATTGCCCTCATATGTCTTATGTTGCTACTGCCTTTTATTGAGAATGCCTAATTTTCCATACGTCAAAAGTAAGGATATTCATCAGTATTTGATGCCAACCCAATAAGCCCATTGTAATTGAGAGATACCCATTGCCATAACTTGGGTAATATACGGGGTAACCTTTTATGCAAATTCGTTGACTCCTATCAAAGAAGTATTATGTTTAGATTTTTATATGAATCTTTGGCTACTATGGAAAGATTAAAGGTACTGAATATGCTGATAATAATTTTGCAATATAAATGTATAGAGAATGAAAATCATCTATATGTTGTTTATTTTTGTATGTTAAAAAAATTTGGAAGTGGTTCCAGAATTTGAATGAAGACGTATGTGATATAAATTTTCAGTATCCAATAAAAGTATTGATGTTGGATTTCGATTATAAAGAAAAGAAGAAAAATACATTAAGATACTTATTATTGAGTATGTGAATTTTTCGTGGTATTATCAAATGCATATGAACTTGAAAAACATCTCACAAGTAAGTATGTGACTAATATTTGAATTCATGTAAATTAATGTACTTCCATTTATTAGTGCAAATTGAAAAAAAAAATAATAATGTTGCTACGTGAATAGTAGCAGGTCTGGTGGTGTCAGTAGACATAGAGAAAATTGGTTTAACAGGAAGGATGCACAAACACGAACTGCTTGCTATGAATGTTACCTAGTAAAGAATAAAGAGCCATTTAATGTTTTTTTTAAGTGACTGGAATTCATAGGTGTACATCAAATGGGTCTGTTTTTCTCTCAAAGTCAAACCAAACAAACAACTATTACACCCAAAGTGTAAGTGTGTTCTTTGGTTTTAAAATATCAAAATTGGAAGGCCACGGTAAAAAGACGCGTCTTGTTAGTACATCAAGGATTTATTCTTAATCATCAAAAGTAAACATTCGACGTAGACATAGTAACCTCGACGGTTTTGAATGAAAATTGCAAATAAAATGCAAATTCCATATATAGCCTAATGATCGTTGAATAAACATGCATCAATATCCACTTAATGTTATGTTATGAAACAAAGACAGTATAAATAAAATTATCAACATGGGCAAAGACAACAGTATCAACATAATAAAATAATAATAGGCCACTTAAAATGAATGGTTAATTAGGGTCTAGGCTTAATGGCTTAAATCATAATTAAAAATGTTAAACTTCAAAGGAAATTTACATGGGCAACCATAAAACTGAATAATTTTACCAGCTATGGCATAAATATTCACAGGTATATAAACAAAATAATCTTCTGGCATATCCTAGGTACTTTTAAGATTCATATGGAATGTTTCATGTGAATATTACATGCATAGCCTACATTCAACAGGAGTATAATTTAGGTTCATAGGTATAGCTACTGTAGGTTTTGAAACAAAATAATTCACTGGTATAATGATATCATATGGCATATCAGGGGATATTACACACAGCCTTCACTACACAAAGGAATGACAAAGGCTAGGCTAGGCTTATTTGAAAAAAATATGAAAAATATTAACAGGTATCCTAGCCCTATACAGCCTATATAAAGGCAAAGTAATATTCATAATTAGGAAAACTATGAGTTCCCATTACCGCGAAGAAGAGGACTCCGGTAAGAAGATTTACCAGGAGCTTTGGAAAACTAGTGGGATTATATCGATTTACAGAACCACATATAATTTGGTATCATCTATGTATGCATTCATAACAACATCAGAGCTGCATTTTAATGAGAATTATGACAACTAAAACAATATCCAATCACTAACTCAGTATGATCTACATTTTCATATAAAACATATTAACCTATGGCTATTAAACTTACTTTCTTTGCACTTCCTAATGGATAAATACACGTATAAGTATCTCATCACCTCAAGTTGTACTTTAAAACGTGGCGCTGGACAGTGATTAAACAAGACTCCAAGCTCTTTGCTTTGGCGCCAAAGGTTGCCTAATGAATGATAGTTTCCCGATAGCATTCATTTATACGACTAACAAAATAATTACTCTTGACATGGATATTACACTGATCCAGTGTCAAGATTCTAAGTGCCTCTGGTGCAGTGCAATCTTTGGTTATAAGAAAGTCTCTGTAGAATGAGTTTTACTTTTAAAATAATGATTTTGTAGTTGTGGGAGGATTGCTAAACACAATTGAGTCCTCTCCCTCGAGTGCACGTATTTCAAAGTTGATTATTATGAGGGTACGGTATACGGCTGGCAGTGGTCAACAGTCCACCTGTGTCCGGTGTTGACTTAGTACTATTTGCTGATGACTGAGCATTACGTGAGCAGAGTTTGTGTGTGTGATGTGTGTGTGTGTGTGTGTGTGTGTGTATTCGGCTCCTTTACTGTGCAGGCTTTGCTGACTTATTACCGCAAGACAGGACGTTCGAGAGTTTCTGCAGCTTGATTGAAGGCCTTGCTATACACACCGCTGGGTGACCCGGCTTCTGCCGGTCAAAGGTAGTTGGTGTTGTCGTCCTTCCAAACAGGTCTGAGTCCGTTATGTTGGGGTCACACATTCACGTATCACGACGGCGTATGCCCACGTATGTGGATCGTGGGCATCATCGCGGTGAAATGACCTTGAACATCTGGTAAAATAGGACACGGGCTAACGGACGTAAAGCCAGCACGTAAATTGCGCCGCAATTGTACGCGCAAAAAGGGAAAGCAAGGTCGGACGTCTCCCTGAAACTTACGCCGATAGTGTAATGTTTTCTATGTACGCCAACTTCACGTCAAGACCACGCCCACCGTTGTGGTACCATAGGGTACAAAAGGGCGGGCCTGTGAACAGAGCTTGCCGTTCCGTAAACAATCATTGTAACAGCTAATTTCTTCGTTGTTTTCCTACAAATTAATCTGTTTTAGTTTTATGGTAACTTTTTGATAGTAGCCATCTGTAATATATATATGTAATTAATGTGACATCACAAATAAATGAACATAGAATAAGTACTATATAAGACTAGGACTAGAATTTTCTTGCTTCGATTTTACCATTCAGACATACACTTAGACTTATAAAATTGTTGACTATGGGCGATTTATATTTAAGCGATATAGAATAACATCTAATAACTTATCAAACATTCTTGGAAATAAATAGAAATTCTACCTATTCAAGATAATATTTTTTAGATGTATATAGGAATTCCTCTCAGATATTTACATTATTTGTTACACCATTATTGTAAGACTGCTATTCAGAAGAAATAAATATCTTCGACGTCTTGGCTATCCTCCGTCAAGGGAATGTTCTTTCTCATGGAGAGTTTCCGTGTCGCTGTCCATCAGTCAGAATTTCATCCAACTCCGACTCCTGCAGGTGGAAGTTGACATTTTCCTTGTCCTGAATGTCTGCAGGAGTGGTTGTAGGAGTGGCTGTAGGAGTCTTTTCCGGGCCGAAAGAAGGTCCTGCAAGATGTGACGTTCATGGTCCCATTCCTTGTCGCTTTAGGAGGTTCGGCATCTTGAAGGGCGTTGTGGAGAGTGCTTGAAGGAAACTGCTGGTCTCGGGAGACGGAAACAACAGCTGACCTGAGGGCGCCGACCTGACCTTTTATACCACGCTACAGCGTTGCCATGTCGTACAGGGCTGTTAATGTGTGAATCGTTTCGCCGTAGGCTACAGTGCAAAAAATTAGGAGGCCCGCGTGCTTCGCCGCGGAAAGAAAACAACGACGGCGAACGATGCTGGTGACCCTAGCGCTTACCCCGCAGCAGTCACCGTGGGTCCAAGGTGCAATGCCTGGAGCTACGTCAGGTGACATTTGGCGCGACCGCCCATGACTTGTTTTTTTTGAACATCTCAAAACTGGAGTGGGCTACGGCGACCTAGTGGGCGGAGCTTAGCGCCCGGACGCACCTGTCACCGTACGTCTACGATTTTTACGTATGTTTTACTTTACATTTACGGTTTACTGACGTAAGCTGTTGCCAAACTACCAATTTCCGCTCACGCGTGGGGGTGCGTGCGTTGATACGTGAATGTGTGACCTTAGCATGAGGGGCATTCAACTCAGTTACTGTGTGTCCGCCGCTAATGGTTACCACTATCCTGAAAAGACATTGGAAGATGGGCAGAAAAGATGCGAAAATATGGAAGACAATGCAAGTGCAGGTGTTCCCGATAGAAGTCAGGCAAAAATTAGGGCTAGGGGGGCGGAGCCAAGGCCACGAGGGTCTGATAACAATGCTAAGGTTCGGGTCAGGTAGAAGGATTTGGGGGAAAGGCAACTGTTCAGTATTTGGAATTGAAGTTGGGAAAGGGTATCTGTAAGGCTAAATCACTTACTACCAGAAAAACAGCCAACTTATGGGCAATCATCGTACTTAAGAGGTGAGACGCAGCTCTCCACTGATTTCTCGAAATTTGCAACCATAGTACTGTGTAATATTAGAACCCGTTTCTGGAAAAAACCAATGTAATTGCAGATTATGTCCTCTCATTGTGAATCGCTGGGATTCAAACCTGGGATAACTTTTTCTTCTCAAGGGAGGAATATTAATCTTGCCTTTAAAATAGGTAGAGAGATTTTTGTTCAGAACCAGATGTTGGAGTTTCCTTCAGTCTAGATAAGTGTATTTACATAATAATGTTTCATTACAATATAAGATTTTGTCATAGGCGCTTTGTTGCGAGTTGCTTGTCGTCACGAGTTCTTTGTCTGCTTGTATACATGTCAGTCTTTGTTAGCCATGTGCTGTACTGAACAAGTAGGAATCACCTTTATTTTTTGTCCAAAGCACATGGCAAATATGCAGTGTTTCATAACATTGAATAAGATAGTTTCTAGAACGGAACCTCGATCGATTACGTCATTTTTGTATCTCCGTTCCAAGAGCAGTTATTCATAATATCTCGTCAAGCATTTTCAAGAAGTGACATGATTTTTTTTCTAGGACATTCCATGACGTCATTTAAGAGTTTAACTTTCATTTCGATTTAAGAGAAAAATTCTTATTATTCTGAGACTGATAACTGTGTGTGTATATATAGGTGACTGAAAACTGTGTTGTATATAGTTTAAGAGAGGCTCTCTCTCTCTCTCTCTCTCTCGTCTCTCTCTCTCGTGCGGTTTTTAACTCAAATAAAGTAAAGATTTTGTACTTAGGCACGCATGAGTGTTTAATTTCTTATGGAATTGCGTTTCTGTACTGATTTGTGGAATCTGTTCAAACACTATAACAGTTTGAATCTCGTAACAGTACTTATTAGTGTGTTTTGATAACAGGCCTATTAAGTGTTTGGGGAAATTATGAAGTTGCAGCAAAAGAAAATATTTGAGTTACAAGGTAAAGTGATATTTTTAGTTTTAAAGTCGATTTAGAATACTTGGTGAATTTTTTTCATTTTTTTACATTTCGATTTTCTGCGGTTTGCGAAAGTTTCGTTAGTTTAAAGTTGCTTTTTCACATTTCATGTGTTTACAATCATAATTGTTCACATTTTATATTTTGCCAAATTTTGATGCATTTACACATTTTGTGTTCTCATGTTTTGATTACTTCTAAGTGTTTCTTAATGATTTAGTATTGCATACTTGGTTTAATTTTACACTTTAATAATTGTGGTAATTTTCATTTGCTTATATTTTCTTTTCAAACCTTAAACGTTTCTCAATAGTTTACATCTTTCATGATTGATTTAATTTCTTGATAAATTTATCTTTTTGGTTTAATTCAATAATTTATTAGATATTGTGTTGTTTTTAAGTAATAGTAAAATTTGCTACACAGTAAGACTGGCTTCTACTTAAAAATGTTGAATTTATAAATGTATTTTTGTATTCAAAGTTCTTATAACAGTGTGTCATTTATTGGCCACCAGCAATAGGAATAAGTCTGTAGATTGAGCTTTCTTCAATTTTCTTGAAGTGATTCAAGACAAGGGAGACAGATAAAAGTATTTGACGGAGTGATGCCCTTTATGTAGTTTAAGCTTATATGAATACTTCACACTTATTTTGATAATCTTAGTCAGTTTTGATAAAACTTAGTCTCTCTCACATATTTAATTAGCTTTTTAGGGAATCACTGTTGCCTTTAGTGTACTGAGTCGTATTTTATCTGTTATGAAAGTTCAAGTATCTGGCTGCTGTGAGGTAACTTCGAATTCTTTGATTGGTAAGTGTAATGACCAGATATTTGGAACTCTCCGTGACAATACACACACACACACACAAATCTCTCTCTCTCTCTCTCTCTCTCTCTCTCTCTCTCTCTCTCTCTCTCTATATATATATATATATATATATATATATATATATATATATATATATATATATATATATATATATATATATATATATATATATATATATATATATATATATATATATATATATATATATATATATATATATATATATATATTTGTGTGTGTGTGTGTGTTGTCACGAAGAGTTTCATTACACTACCAATCATAGTACACTGAGGCAACAGTGATTCCCTAAAAAGCTTATTAAATATGTGAGAAATCAGACTAATTTTACCAAAACTGACTAAGATTATCAAAACAAGTATGAGGTATTCATATAAGTTTTAAACTACTTAAGGGCATCACTCCGTCAATACCTTTATATCTCCCCTGTCTTGAATCACTTCAAGAAAATTGAAGGAATAGCACAATCTATCACTATGGCATGTACACAGGCTTATTCCTATCACTAGGGCCATTAAATGACACACTGTTATAAAAACTTTGAATACAAAAATATATTTTCAAATTCAACATTTTCACGTAGATGTCACAGTCTTACTGTGTAGCAAATTTTACTATTACTTTGAAAAAAACACAATATTTAATTAATTCTTGAATTAAACCGTAAGGATAGATTTTATCAAGAAATTAAATAAATCAAGAAAAATGTAAACTATTTTAAGAAACATTTAGATTTGAAAAGAAAATCTTAGTAAAGAAAATTACCAGAATTATTAAAGTGTGAAAGTAAACCAAGTATGCATTACTAAATCTTTAAGAAACACTTAAGAAGTTAATCAAAACATGAGAACACAAAATGTGTAAATGCATCAAATCTAAGTAGCACAATATAAAATGTGAAAAAGTAAGATTTTAAACACATAGAATGTGAAAAAGCAAACAAAACATTCACAAAGCACAGAAAATTTAAAATGATTTCACCAAGTATTTTAAATCGACTTTAAAAATGTAAAAAGATCACTTTACCTTGTACCTCAAATATACATATACTATATACGTTATGTATATATATATATATATATGTATATATAGATATATATATATATATAATATATATATATATATATATATATATATATATATAAATATATAAATATATTTTGAATGTGGTGTAGCAGATATTCTACAACATGAGTGAGTTCCTTTGAGCCCTGTTCGCCTTTAAACTCCAGCGGATTCGGGTCTTTACTGATCCATGGATTTCCGTTGGTGCTTTTCCGAGTTCGGTGGGCAATGTAGTAGTGATTTTTGTATTCTTCTCTCGCCGGTTATTGTTATTCGGGTAAAATTCCTGTGACTTTTGTAATGCCCTCTTACCTTCCTTCATTTGAAGTTCTGTATTTTATTTTTAAATACAGGGAAAATGGAAAAATTCATGTTAGCCATAATATCTTTGCATTTTACGGATATATCACAGGACATGAAATGACTAAGTTGGGCTCTTAGTTTCGTGGTCTTTCCGGATTCTTGGCTGTCAGTTACTAGGCCATGAAAATGATCAGTCAAAGGCTGGACTTTCCTTTACTGCTCTTATGATAAAAAAACCAGTACTTGATGCTCTCCTGCATGCATTATATAGTTTGTCTGAAATTACGACTTCTACATTTATCGTTAATTATTGTTTCATAAGAAGGCGTGTACTCTCCCACTCTCTCTCTCTCTCTCTCTCTCTCTCTCTCTGTGTAACTGGCACATTTTTTTATTATTAGCTTTCCTCCCCCTTACCCCCACCCCTACCCCCTTTTCTTTACGCTCTTGAGAAAGGGGAACTTTCTGTCTGCCTCCCTCCTTAGACGCGCAAGAAAACCTGCTCAAGCCGCAGTAACACTTGCCATAAAAACGGCTATTGGCGAAAGACGACAGAAGGTTGACTTAATTTGGAGATCTGTTTCAGAATGTAAATGAAGCCTCATCATTCAGATACGGAAGGAGCTGAATTAAATGTGAGATTCGTATCGATCGCCATATCCTTGGTCTAATTAGAAATGATATTTTATTACCAATATAATTTTCACGAATGCTATCCCATGCAGTCTCCTGTTTCCCTCTGAGTAACTAGAATAAACATAGTAAGAATTCTCTCTGGTCATTTGGCGGCGTTTTCCACAACAGTCTTGTTCCTTTGGGTCTGTATCCAGGTCTACATTGTAGCTTGTTGCGTTGTGACGGAGATGTAAAAATATAGTCGTTCCTAAAGATGTCTGAAAGAATCTTTCTCTGCGTCAATTTTCTATAAGAATTACAAAAGGCATACATATTCAACTTGGACATTGTGATGTTCCCTGATTCTCCTGCAAACTTTAATAGGTCTTATACTTACTTTTTTTTTTGCAAGACAACATCCCTGCAGTTGACATCGTCGCGAACACAATTGGAAAGAATTATCGAGGAGTTGTTCATCCGGAAGAATGCTGCAGCCATCAGGTCATATTTTTTGCTTCTAGGAAAGAATAGACACTATTTCTTATACATTCCCACAGGACGTAAACCTACTGCTTCAGTAGTCTCAGAGTACACAAAATGTATGCAGTCAGTGAAAATGATTCTTTTAAAGGCAATTTAAGAGGACGTTTTCATGTCCAAATATATAACTGAATCGTCAGTCATACAGATTATATGGGAATTTCCTACGTTGGCAAAAGGATGAAATAAAATTCAGTATCAGGACTAAAAATATGGATTTATTTCACAGAAGGACACTAGACTGAATCAGGTAAAATAAGTATCTAAGATAACGAAAATAACTGAAATGAATGTCATTTCTTGTGACGAAGGAAAACGGCATCTGTCAAAGGTTCACTGAGGACTGCTTCCTTCCGTTCTCTCAAAAGGTTCTCATTCAGGAAATGCGGTTCACTGTGTGGGGAGATCATTGGAGAAACGAGGCACTGTCTCTGATTCATGGCTACTGGTAATCCTTCGTGGTCGACAGAATCCTACTCAGTCCTAGTCAGGCCTGTTGTAGACAAACTAGAAGGACCCAGTGATTTAATATCAGCTAAACAGAAGGATGCCCTTCTGGAGTCTTCAAAGTACATTCAAACTTTCAAAAGTCTTTAAGTAAATAAAGCAAATAAACAAAAGCTTCAATGCAGGCAATATAATGTCATTTTCAGTCAGCAAATTATGAATGACAACTGCCAAGAAAAAGGTTCTCATTACAAATTGATTACCATAAGGAGACCGTTCCTTTTGAGCCCTTCTTAACAAACCAGTGGTATTTAGCCATCGTCATTTATTGATCATAAATCATTTCTCCACAATCTGAGTAAAATGTTCTATAACAAAAACTAGTGGTTTATTTTTTTTAAATAGTATTGACTTTCATAGAAGCATATACCTTTTATTTAGAAAATGGTTTCCTACGATAAAAAATCTATTGCAGTTTAATCATTGTTTCTGAAACAGGACATACTACACAAACCAAACACCTCCAACTTCCCCCCAATAATGATGTCATGCTTCTGTTCCTGACTGCTGAATCATCTGCGGATGACAAAGCCATAAAGCATGTTTTCACTGACGTGAAATGAACTTTCTCCGAAGTGTTCTGCCGTTGGTACTAATCCTTCATCGGCGGAGCTGGGGTTGTTGATGGTGGACATTGCAGCTGTTGCACCTGCAATGCAAGTTGATAGTTAGCTTCTGTGGGACAGAACAGAGCCAGTCAACCAGGAAATTAAAAGAAAAAAAGAATAATGAGATTTTGGAATGAAAGAACAGAATGGGACATTTCCTCTTTCTCTCTTCCCTTCGAATCCTGTCCGTCTGGCTCATGGGAATGAGACCGCCTGTTTGGCTTCTTGATGCTTCACATATTGACAGTCCGTACATTGCTCATGCTGATCAGTCCTCCCTTACTTGAACATTGGTACCTGATCCTTTAAAGAAAACGCAGTTATAATCACATCCACACATTATAGCTCTGCTTTCGAAAATGCAACGCATAAAGAGTGAGATTGCTAGCCATACGCCCTTTTCTTGACCCCAGCATTCACTTGTACCTATTTTCAGCAGAGTTGACTAATGCGTAATAGGTAGGTAACAAACTATGAACCCAGCTGACATTTAAAAAGACCTATATCCCTTAGTTATGGTGGGAGTTGAAGGGTACAGCATCAGGTTCACATTTGTTGTTTTGTCGAAACTATCTTGACCTGCCAACCACCAGTCCACGAAGACCATCTGTTACCGTTCTTAGTAACGGCGAGGGGCGGTGGAGGAGGTTGCGAGGGGTGGGAGGGTGGGGTGGGGTGGGGGGGTTGAGGCTAGCTACTTTAAAAACTGCTGGGAGACTGGAAGGCTGTAGTATCTTTGTTCCCCTGTCACTTTGCTCAAGAAATCTTTTTACCTTCAGTTGTCCTCCGTTTCTCTTCTTCCAGAAGAACCTGCATCCAAAGAAAGTTCCCAGAATGACCACAGAGGTTGCTACGACTGCTATGGCGATGAGGAGTTTGGTTGTCGGTGGGGCTGCATCTGAAAGGCTGGTGTCTTTCACTGTATGGCAGTACAAGAGTCTTCTCAGCTGACAGACTTACACTTTTTTTTTATTATTCATTGAGATTACAAAATAAGAATAATTGTTTACAATGGCATTACCAGTTGTGAATGAATTGCACAGTGGCTTCAACACAAATTAAAGTCAAAATAAAAGAGGCGAAATGCTCGTTTCCTTGTGATGGTTATTTGTTCTGGGACTCACGCAGGGTTGCGTTCTTTTTATAAGCATTCGTTGACACATTCAATTGCCTTGAAATTTTATAGAAGGGTGGAGAATTGAGGTCACTAACGAATAACTTTGGAGT
>NC_061098.1:38467367-38477367 GCF_015104395.2 Macrobrachium nipponense | reverse complement strand
AATAACTACAGAAAAAGCATTAAAAATTATGATATGGGTGTAAAAAAATTTAAAATAATTAAATAACACTAAAACAGTAAGGCTATTCTGTACCTTATCCTCGCAAAGGACAGGCAGTGACTGATGAGAGAATTTTTAGAAAATATAAACAAGCACTCTATGGCGATTGAACAGCTGAACAGAGGAGGATTGCGCATTTAAGGACGGAACTATCTTTTTTATCATAATGGATTTCAAGGTTGTTAGGTCGTTTTCGTTTTGTGTTTGGCCTATAACTTTTAACTTTTCTAAAAGGTTATTGTCAAACAGGGAAGAGTTCTTACTTTCTCTAGGTTTCGAATTTTGTTTACCGAATTACAGGCTGAACTATAGCAGGTTTTTTCTACCCATAGAATCTCTCTTAAATCCCTCCCTTTCAATGCTAATTTAGACAGCCTTTGATCTCAACTATCATCTTTAGCTCATTGTGCATATCATAAGCTAAACACTAGATGGACTCCTTTCTTCACCAGATATGATTTTAACACTTTAAAAAACTTGGCCAATGATGACAGTATTATTATTACAAAACCAGACAGAGTTAAGGGTTGTATAATTCTGGATAAGGAAACTTATATTGAGAAATAGGTGTTTCCAGATTTACATAATATCATTAAACCAGAGGACAAAATTGTAAGGTTACTAAGGTTGCTAGAACAAAAAAAGATAATTGATGATGATATATATCAGGAACTATTCCCTACAGGGTCCTCGTATGGGGTTTTGTATGGGTTGCCCAAAATACATAAAGTGTCCCATTAAGGCCCATTCTTCCTCAGTGAACACTCCTATTTATAACCTTGCCAAATTTCTGGCTCCTTTACCTGAGCCTCTCACTAAAAATGAATTTTCTTTAAGCAACTCTCATAAATTCAAGGAGGATATTCTTATACAAGATTCAGAATTATTTATGGTTAGTCTGGACGTTGAGTCTCTTTTTACTAATGTCCCTGTAGGGAGACGATTGACATAATTTTAAATAAGTTATTTATAGAACCGAACTCTACTTTTCATAATTTTAGTCGTGAGTTTTTTAAACAGTTGTTAGAACTGGCCGTGCAGGACACGACTTTCATTTTTAATGCCTTTTTATACAGACAAGTGGAAGGAGTAGCAATGGGAACCCCACTGGGTCCGACACTTGCTAATATTTTTATGTGCTCTTTGAAGGAGCGTATGCTTGATGATTGCCCCCTTAGCTTCTTGCCTCAGTTTTATCGTAGATACGTTGATGACACTTTCGCCTATTCCGAAACAAGTTTAATGCGGACATTCTTAGAATTTGTCAATGCCCTACACCCTAATATCAGATTTACACCCGATGAAGAAGAAAGTAACAAGCTTCCCTTCTGGATGTTCTAGTGTCCAGGAACGAGGAAGCTTCTACACGGGTGTTTTTTAGAAAAAAAGACTTTTACTGGGTTAGATATCAACTTTTATAGTTCTTGTTCTTTTATAATTGTAAACTAAATACTATCTCAACTCTCCTTCACCCATACCTCTAATTGATTTACTTTTAAAGAAGAAATTAACTTTCTTTCCCAATATCTTCAAAATAAATGCTTTCCAGACAAACTTTTGTTTAAAATGCTTAAGAAAATGCTTGATACCCGATTCATAGAGCAGCCATTGGTTTTGACAGTACCAAAATTAAAAATGTTTGCTAGCTTCCCTTTTCTTCATGAAAACCTCTTCAGAAAAAAGTTCCTGGTAATTATTCAAAAGGAATTCCCGGCACTGAACCTAAAAATCATCCCAAAAAATCCATGAACTATCGGATCCCTGTTTAAAACGAAAGACCAACTTATCCTCTTCTAAAATCGAATGTTGTATATAAATATACGTGCCCGAGATGTGATCACGGGACTTATGTGGGTTGTACGAAGAGGTTACTAAAAGTGAGAATAGATTATCACAGGGGCTTAAGTTTTAGAACGGGCAGTATAATTAACAAACCCGCAAACAGTCAAATATCAGAAACCCACTCTGAATCATGTAAAACATATATTAATGATAAGGATTTACTATTATAGGCCAAACACAAAACGAAAAAACCTAACAACCTTGGAATCCATTATGATATAAAAGATAGTTCCGTCCCTAAATGCGCAATCCTCCTCTGTTCAGTTGTTCATCGCCTAGAGTGCTTGTTTATATTTTCTAAAAATTCTCTCAGTCACTGCCCGTCCTTTGCGAGGATAAGGTACAGAATAGCCCTTTACTGTTTTAGTGTTATTTATTTTTAATTATTTTACACCCATATAATTTTTGTATGCTTTTTCTGTAATTAATTTACAATTTTTAATGTGAACTGTATTGTACATAATTTTAGCGCTCAGTATGTTTTTCTGTTTTTAAGATATTCATAAAAATTTTTAAATGTTCTAAATTCTGATGTTAATGTTCATTGAATTTTTTAATATTACGTAATTTTTATGAATTATGCAGTGCGTAGTTTTAATGTTCGTGTGTTTATCTATAATTATAGCCTTGAGAATGCGACTATAAGTCGTTAAACGTCGGTGAAATGAATGTACCTGAGTACGATTCTTTTCCCTATGGTTCCCCTGATGAGATGTACATAGAGCTGCAGCTCCGTCTTCTAAGGATATATATATATATATATATATATTATATATATATATATATATATATATATATATATATATAGATATATATACATATATATATATTCGTTAAAAGCAATTGCTTTAGTGGCATCAATAAGTTTCTTGCAGGTATCTTCATACCGACGAAGTTTTTTCGATTCTCGTTCGTCAATTTCTGGTGAAAATTACGCAGACTTCCTTCTTCCATTTATTGAATTTTGTCACGACAGCTGTTTTCCCCTTATGGCATTATCAAGCGACTACTGACTTACAATCTGACCTTTCGGCCTATTTATCTCATCGTGTGGGAGGTATGACCTTGAGGTATGGGTACTGGTTAGTCTAGGGATTAACAGCTTAAGGGCGTTTTTGAGTTACAAAGAACATAAGGACATATGTAAGTGTTTACATAATAAAAATATGGAATGTTAGTCCATATATATAAAAGTCTAAAAACTAAAGAGGTCAACCAGATTGCTTGCAGGAATGTGATCAGACTAGAGACGCTAAAGATGACGTATACAATAAGTATGTAGGCTAAGATAACATGCCGTCACTGTAGTCATTCAATTGTTTATAAACATTAGTCCAAGCTCCCTGCTTGAGACAACTACCCCGACCTATTATTCAAACGGCCTACGTGATCTGTAGCGTGTCTCATTCGATTGTGTGTTCGTATGAAACTATGTCATCTGATAGTATGTTCTATGTTCGAACTACTGTCCTGTTCCTTCATAACTTGTAACAGAGATGGTAGACAGGCAGAACAGAGTTACTATCGTCATTGAAGACCTGTACCTCTTTACCTAAGCTTTATCATGTAGAGGAATAGGATTAGCCATTATCATTGCAGAAGCGATCAAGCTATCGTTATTAGAAGACTTGTACAATCATATCTGATCTTCAGCATGTAAAACTTCAGAAGAAATTATATCTATTTTTATACTTAGTATTTTCTACAAGAACCTCACCGAACCATGAGTTTAACACATCGTCGTAAAGATAATACCGACTTCGTAAGTGATCTACACAGACACTCCATTGAAGATGGAAGTGCAATACCAACCGACTTAGCGTATAGATTATCGCTAGTCTAACATTACCTCATAGGGCGCCTTATCATACAAGGCACAAAGCCCTAATATTGGTGGCCAGCGGACCAGAAGAACTCTACAACGTCCTACGAAGAAAAAACAGAATAATAAATCATGAAGTCAACGACGACGAAAGCAGCAGATTCTTCAAGCAACCTAGTATCATCATTAGTGAGCGACTTCAGAAAACAACAAGATTCGTCAAGCAACTTAGTATCATCGTTAGTGAATAACTTCAAGAAACAAAACCGACGTGTCCTTTTCCTACGGCAACGGAAGCTTCTTCGTCTCTCATTAGAATCATTCAAGAAAACATCGTTAGTGAGCGTTTTCCGGCACTGCAAGAAACAAACCGAACGCGTCTGCAGCATCGGATTTTCAAGGGCTCGAATCATCGAAACAAACACGCGCACGGGGGGAAACTGAAGCCAAACCAGGTCGTCCGCTAAATAGAGAAGGAGGACCAAGACCGTGTGTCGTTATCGGAACACCGTGACTTCCCACAAAAGCAAGCTAAGTACAATTTTTTATTCATTTGGAGTAACTTTGAGTGTTTCCTTTACAGTCGAATTTCGTTATTCCTGTGGCTGAAGTTACGAGACATTCTTAATCTTACTTTTTTACAGAAATTATCTATATCATTGAGATTTCGCTACTGCGAGTTTTTTATCTTTGAGTGTCTGTTTCCAGAAGTTCTACTGAATATCATAATCATATACTATGTTAATTTTATCATTTTGGTGATTATTAATCCCTTACGTAACAAATCATATTAAACAGTGAATATGCTTTTTACGCAGTGGACGTCTGTATTTATACAGATGCACGGATAGGGTCGTTAAGCACCGTAGTGATTAGAAAACACACAAAAACAAGTGGAACACCCGTACAAATCTATATAAATTAGAGGTAACACTATTTCGGGTCATGACAATAAATGCTCCTTTGCAAAGTCCCGATCGCAGTTTTAGCCTTGAGTTTTTGAGTTATATAAAATATCGAACCTCAATGACTCAACTTAACTTTAAAAATACGGCTGGATTGCAAGGAAATAACATGTCTGTAAAAAACTTTCATCAGGCTAAATGCGCTGACCAGGATCCCTCACTATTTCAAATTTTAGCAAAGAATGAAGTCAAAACAGTTAATATTGAATGCAGTAGTGATAACTTGTCTTATTAGTAATCGCTCAGTTCCTAATAGTTTCGTCATTCATTGCTTTATACGTAGCCGGCAACATAATGCTAAAAACACACAATACGTTGCCGATGGTAATAAAGAGAAGGATCCTAATTATTACAAAAAGAAATAGAAACAGTACCCGTTTCAGAATCAAACAAGCAAACTCGGTGACTGTGTCACCTAGTCAAGCGGTCAAGGTTAGTCAAAAAACTGCGAATGTTCAAAACATAGCAAATTCCACACAATAAGCGACTCTAGCAGAGTGGGGAAAAGCGATGTTGGTTCATACCAATATCTTTTTGAATTAAAAAGGATTTTTCCTATGAAACACACGACCGTATAAAGTAATCAGAGCAGGTTTTCGTTTAATTTTAATACATTAAGTTATAATAAATACTGGTGGATTAAGCCCGACTGTACGCGCCGTAAAAATTAGAATATCTTGTTTATTCCTTTACTAGACGTAATATCCTGTATTTACGGACTCACCGGTCTTGTTGTTCGAACTTCCCTAATGAGAAGTCCGGATAAGCGAGCGCTTACAGATACCTCTATAGTTATAAAAAACATTGATCTGTATCTAGTGTAATTGTAAGATTCATCTAGGGTATACAAAATATTATCTTACATCCTGCAAAATAAGGCGTGTTTATCAAAGGAAAATCCTATAAACCTTCAAACATAGTAAAATCCGTTTTGAACAAAAAATGAGACAGTTAATCAAATAATAACTTATATAAAGGAACTATACATTTGTCTCATAAATCGTAACATTGTTCAAATGACCCAACAGAATTCTCCCACAACCGCAGTCGTACTTTGCACGCAAAATCTCGAGAAGCATGCACCCTCGAATGTCTTAGTGCGTGTAAAAAGACTTTGCTGGGAAATGAAATTTTAATCCTTCCCGACACTCTGAAATATAACGATTTCCGCGAACAAAGCTCTAAAAGTATACATATCGTGGATACGGAAGTTATAAATATCGCATTTTTTATTGTTGCTAATTTTTAATCACGCCAAAACCGGTCGTGGATGAATCTCTCTGATCAATCTATCTAAAGTAATATCCGTAAAGTCATTCAAGCAGAGGTGATTCAGCAGAATTTTTTTTTTATCTTCTACTGAATACCAGGAAGTTTCTCCACTAGCGAGTGATCTCTGGGAGAAAAACGGATGTCATTGAAAACAAAACACGGTCTAAGGACAAACATAAAGCTATTTACGTACCTTCGTATAGATTCTCAATGAAATTTCAAAATAGAGATAAATGACGAAGTTGAAAAATGTTAGTAATAGGAGTCATTAGGAAATCAAATAGCCCATATAATTTTTCCCTCAGACGTCATGCCATAAAAGATCGGGACTTGGCGTTATCTGCGTAGATTTCTGTCGCTTTAAACAAGGAAACGACTTCCGATAGTTTCCAGTGCGATATACCGACGACATCTTATCTCTGTTAGGTTAGAATAAATTTTTTTCACCAACTTGGACTTACTTAAAAGCTTTTACCAGATACCATTACCTAAGTGATTGTACCTCATACTCCGTTTTCAGCACACTCAGGGGACATTATCAATTTTTTACGTATGCCTCCGGCTTACGTTGCGCCCCAATTACAATATAGTGTTTGGAGACTTTTAGGGATAACCTACATGCCTATATGGATGATCTTGTAATCTTTTCTAATACCTTAGAAGTACATTCACATAAAGTAGAGCTAGTGCTACAGAGGACAAAGACAAATAATCTCAGAGTAAATATCTAAATGTGAGTTTTTTAAAACCGAACATGTTTATCCAGGTTTTATGTGTCTGGTCAAGGTCTTAAAAGTAGTCCATGGTAAGGTGTCGGCTATTCATAACTTTCCGGTACTTATTAACGTAAAAAGGGGATACAGCACTTTTGCGCTGTAGTGGGTATTACAATCGTATGTAAATAGTAACTCTTCAATGTATGCAGCTCCTTTTGACAGATCTTACGAGAAGAGCGTAGATTTATTATGGCTAAAAAGCATCACAGGCGTTCGATATTCTTAAAAAGCGGAAAAATGCAGCTCACCTAACTTAAAAATCCTGATTTAAATAAAGAATTTTTTTTATTGCAACAGACGCCCTCACCAAGGGGTAAGAGGGTGATTACTTCAGTAATATGATAAACAGTTCTTCCCTATAGCTTTTTATTCACGTAAACTAAGCCCTCTGAAAGTAAATATGCAGTAATAGGCAAGGAAGGGCTAGGTATTCTTTAACTCACTAGTACATTTTAAGTTCATAATCTATGGGCTATCCTGATAAAGTCCTTACTGAACATGAGTCCTTTACCGAGTTTTTCAAAGGCTTTAATCACAGTCCAAAAGGAACTCGGTGACAAATGATCATTCAGGTCTTTGGAGCCAAGATAAGATATCTACCCCCCATGGGAAAGCATTATCATAGCTGACGCTTATCCCGCAATCCTGCACCATACTGCAAAGAACCACAAATTAAGACTAAAGAATATAGAAACATCCGTGCCTGTTGTTAAAAAAAAACCGTATCTAAACAAGAAAATTTCTAACCCGAAGAGATCGCGAGCATTGAATATCTGGGTTGGATTGGCGCAGAACTGTTACAAACTGAACAAAGCAAGAGTCAACAGACATAACCCAAACAATAAACACTTCGAACGGAAACAGAGTCAGCAGCAATAAACACCCAAACAATAAACACTTCGAAACGGAAACAGGGTCAGTGGCTAAGCAAAAACAATAAACACTTTTGAGCAGCAAACCTAAAGCTAAAAGTACATTTAAAGTATGTGTATCAGAATAATGTAATCAAATGTAATATTATATGTAGGTCTGTGACGAGGAAAACCCGAAGAACACAGCAGATGACTAACGACCAGGTAGTAATAATAATCTCTTTCATACCAATCGTCATAAACTGGTTGCATTCCGTCATCCAGGGTTCCTCTACTATGTCACAGAAAGCCAAATCACTATTTTTACTGGCCTACAATGCTTACAGATATAAAAAGCACATAACTAATTGTAACACGTGTCATGAAAACAAGGGATACACTAAGACACCTGTCAGTTTAAGGGCCTATCCTGTGCCAAATCAATCCTTGAAAGAATATACGTAGAATTATTAACAGAATTACTGAGTCTGACAGAGGGAATAAACACTTCTTAGTGTTAATAGTTCCTTGACACGTTATATAGAATTAATAGCACTAAAACAAACACCGCAATTGAGTGCGTTACGAATATTTATGAGTGCTAATCAGTAAATATGGAATTCAACACCTAATAAGCTGTGACTCGGTGGTGTAAATCAATAATAATCTCCTTAACACGTTGTGTGAATTCCTTTCCATTAGAAAACCAATAATATATTTTATCACCCAGAGTCAATCGTTTGGTAGAATAACGGATAATTAAATAGGAAGTGTCAATGTCTTACGAGTTACAACTCGTGATGTTGGATCCGAACTGGATTATAGCGGTTCTCGCGGTTTTAAATACCTTTATCAGTTATATCTTGTATCTATAGAATTAATGCCGCAAGTAGCCTTATACGGTACGCCGCTAGAACACTTTCCACATATTCAAGCCAACCATTAATTTATCAAATATATATATCAAAAAAAATATATAAATAAATTAATATAAAAAATAAAATAAATATGGATACAAGTGGAGTCAATATAATACAATCCGTAAGAAGTCGGCAAGGGTTACAAATTATAATAAAAAAGGAATCACGATAAATCATAAGCAAAACGTAACCATAGATAATTAAAATATCCAAATATATATGCGTAAAGATTTGAACTCTAACTTAACGCTTTAGTAATGACAAATAAGCTAAAAGTTCAAACACATATCCAAAATCTACTGACATATTGTCTGTCCCGGTGATTTATATTCGTAGTCAATGAAAAAAAAAATTAAATAAATAAATAAATAAATAAACTAATAATAAATAAAATAAATAAAATAAAATAAAAGAGATTTTAAAGTCAGGAAGTCTAGAAGTGAAAATGTTATCTATGGATAATCCTATATGAATCTTATACAGGGCTAATAATATATATAGAATTTGTATGGAAACCTTTTTCATATAGTTTGAATAAGGAATATTTATTTAACATAATGCCAACATGAAACTAATATATTGTTCAATTTTGGTACGTGTTTTTTTTTTTCAGACATTCTTCCTCATGCGGGTGGAGAATTAAAACACTAAAAAATATCATTTGAAAATACTAAAGTCGTATCTCTTACAGCAGTAACGTAACTCTTAGCTGGCTGAGAGCAATCTCCTGCAAGTGACGACGTCATCATTGCCGTATCAGCATTTGTTCCTTTTAACCTCAATAATCTGCTTACACAGGCTTCATCTCGCGATTGCAAAGCAGATTGACTGGAGAAAGGAATGCTTAGCCCGAACTTCTCATGGGCAAGGTAAACGTTAGGTACAAGTGTCTATCGGTATGCGCAATGCAACTTGCAATCATTTTAAAATTAATAAACAAAATAAGCAAATAGAATTTCTATAACAACAAAATGAATTAATTTTTTTTTTTCTGAACCTCATAGACATTTAGAAGTATCACGATATGGATATGGATTATTTACTTGCAACATTAGCTTATTACAATTCAAGTAAAACATTCATGGGAAAATGTCACATTTTCTTGAAAAACCCAAAGTTTATATAGAAATTAGTTACATAGTGGGTTTTTTCGTTGCATCTCCTACCTATTAATAATGTTTTAAAAGTTAACCTCAGAGGATGCGCACGAGAAAATTGAATATGAAACTTTTGTTAGGGCACATAGAATCATGATTAATATTCTCTTTGACTCTTATGTTGCCTGGCAATCTTACAAATAGCTCCGTTTTCCACTTTGTCTAGTAACTTACTAACCAGTAATATCGAATTTTCTTTGGGATTTGTATTGATATCTGTTATTTGTTATAATTATGGATATTTTTACAGTCATCATAGACCTGGATAGGTTCACTCATTGTTAATGCCATGGATAAAAAAGTTTGTACAGCGGACTCTTTTGAATTCCAAAATA
>NC_061098.1:38452367-38462367 GCF_015104395.2 Macrobrachium nipponense | reverse complement strand
TACTTGTTTAGATGATCAACAGGGTTTATGGACAAGGTATTTTGAATACAACAGCCTGGGGAGAAGTTTGAGAGAGTGAAAAAGCTGTACCCAGCATTCAGGGACCTAGAAAATGCTGATAACAGACTCAAGAAGAGACAACCAGTGAGGTGCTGAGAGGTGTGGTATAAAAGGTAAGTTTTTCATAACACTGACATTTTCCTTAATGAAAGGAAGCACGTTCCAAAATATGTAGACTGGAGATTGTCTGGTTTGATGTAAAAGTGAGCTAGAGAGAGGAGCTTGTAATATCTCCATTGCTGTTTATTTTTTAATAGGTGGGTGATACATCAATGCAGAGAGAGATTGGAAAATTTGAGAATGTTGAGGGCATATGTGAAAACAAACAGGTTTTGATTATAAATGTAAACCAGGAACATAGAGTACTGACTGTAAGTTAGAACTGAGGAAGAATGGAGGTGACTGATTTATAAAGGCATTTGTAAGTAAATTTGACAGATAACTGCAGGATAAGAGAAGAGGTGAGTCGCAGATTAGGTGAAGCAAAAAGCTAGTAGGGTGTGTGCAAAAGACTGGGAAATGATGAGGAGTGTGATATGGAAGCTATGGCGATTATGAGCCAAGGGATGATGAGCGACCCTTCTTCACAAAAGTCAAGTGGGGATGTTGAATGCGAATGAAAGGGAAAAGATATAAGGTTTTGAGATTAACTGGTTGAGTGTTGTGTGTGAGACAAGAAAAACTAAGAGTTAGAACTTTAGAGATATGTTGAGGTGATGAAAAGGTTAGCATAGATGAAATGGGGGATCAGAGTGTTTGGATATGGTTTGGTCACGCGGAAAGAATGGAGAATGACAGGCTGGTGAACAAGAGGGGAATTTGTAAGTGTAAATGAAAGGGGAGGAGGAGAGGACTACTTAGAAAATGTTAGAAAGCTGGATTTTAAGATGAATTGGGCATGAGGGGCCTTCATATTCAGATAGCCAGGGAGTGGTAGCCAGATTGAGGTGAATTGTGCAGACTTAATAGTATGACTGATGAACCTTCTATGGTCCCTATAAAGTATGAAATGTCTTGGAAATGTTCTGCACTGGAACTTAATCCATTTAAGAACGACTGTGGCAGTAAATGTTATCTCATACATCAAATCTGCCGATGATATTTCTAAATGAGCAAGAGTCGACACAGTCCATATCTCCGGAGACAGGATGCCACACGCAGGAGTGTCACTCGGATCCTGAGAAGGATGTCATGACAATAACGTACACACACATATGCACAAACACGCCAGAGAGAGAGAAAGCGAGAGAGAGTGAGAGAGAAATCGGGTGGGAGGGGGGACAGAGAGAGAGAGAGAGAGATACATATATGTATAAATAAATAAATAAATAAATATATATATATATATATATATATATATATATATATATATATATATATATATATATCCCCTTTAAAGCTAATTTAAATAAAAGTTTAGACGAAGACAGAATGGTAATTAGGAACTTGCGAATTACTCTCACCTGACTGAGCAGAGGAGGTCAGAGAGATAAGGGACAGACGGACGAGTAGACGAGAGACCTGTACCATCTTCTGTGGGAGTTCTGACAGACAAAGTCTTCCTGACGATGACACCAGATCTCCAAGGGAACTTCACTGGGCCTCCGGTAACACTTCTGAGTTCAAACTTCGAAAACCCGCCGAAGGGAACGACAAAACTCCAATACTGTGCACGAGGGAAAGCAGACTCTCCTGATGATTCTTCACAGAGCTTTTGTAACGACTTCCCGCCATTCGTGATTAGTCTGACCACTGAGCCTGACGTCAGCACTGACAGGAAATACTGGAATATGTCACAGGTTACAAATCGTCCTCAGTTGGACGAAGTGACAAAGCCCAGTTTTTAACAATCTGAGATAATGGTCTTGAAAGATTTTGATACGACTTGAAAATGTGTTAGCGCTGATAGCTGAAGTTTTGATATGTTCCAGAGAATAAAAAACTGGGTCACTTTGGTTGGAGAACTAAAAAACAATAAAAAAAAAAAAAAAATGGGTTACGTCGGTTATTGGGGAAGTCTTGCTATTGGACCTTCAGAAGTTCAAGCGAAGATGTAATGCGCTTTTGGTGAGTTTGTACCATATGAATAGCATTCTTTATCTATTTAATGATAACAACAACAAAGAAACTCGGCTCCGTTGTTGACGCGAGCTAAAGCGAGGGCAGGAGAAATGATCTCATCGAAGGGAAATCCTGATCAAGAGTCATCGAAGGATGAAGAGACAAAAGCCCTTTGTACTGGAGAAGGATTCAGGACGCGGCAACAAAGGCAACGTTCTCTGCTGCATTTTGTTCCTTTCATTTCTTAGTTAATTGTGAAAGTCTACGTTTCAATTAGTATGTTTTGCATGATGAAGAAGATGATTTTTTAACAGTAAGTTTGAATCCGAACATTTCACAGAGAGCGTTTTTTTTCTTTCTATGTGGGTCTCTCTTCTCCTTATAGCAAACCTTCACTGAAATTACTTTCTGCAGAATTGTCAGAATATCGTTTTCTGGACACCATCAGCTCAAGGCCGAGAATGGACATTCACAGTTGATATCCATCTCATTTATGTTTGCCTCTTCTCTCTCTCTCTCTCTCTCTCTCTCTCTCTCTCTCTCTCTCTGTTAGTCTGTCTCCTGTCCAGTATCAAGTAAGTAGACCGTGAGTGTCTGTAAAATATATATATATATATATATATATATATATATATATATATATATATATATATATATATATATATATATATATATATGTGTGTGTGTATGTGTGTGTGTGCGCGCGCGCATGCTTGTGTATGTATATATAGTATGTTTTTTTTTTTTTTTTTTTTTTTTTTTTTTGCTGTTGTTTTGACGGGATGTCGAGGCATTAATAGAAGCCAGGGACATGATTTTTTTCTAACTACGATGATGGCAATCTTGGTGATTTATCAAAACCTGTTTTCGTTGAACAAGAAGGTTAGGTGAACAGAGTCAGTTAAATGAGGACTATGAGATGGGAGGTAATTGTTCGGGAACTGGTCGGCGTCTTCCCGAAGTTTGGCGTTCCCAAAATTATTCAGTGACCGTGGACCATCTTTACAAGTAGATCAATTGAATATCTTAAGGGAACAATCCAATATGAAAGAGCTGGAGTTGAAAGTTCTGAAACTGCAGGGATCGTGGCATCCAAATGTTAAAATTTTTTACTTGTCAGCTAATAACAGTAACAGTCACGGTGATGATACATTTAACTTCTCAAGTGCACTTTAAATTGTTCCTCTGTTTCATGAAGAAGACGTCACTGAAATCTTTATTATTTCTTCTGAAAGGATTGCTAAAAGATGAAAGTGGGCTCTAGACATGTGGACCGCTTTGTTTCAAGTCCAAGGAAATAGATACTTTCGAAAAAATGAGGGAACTTATTTTGACTGAAGAGTTTGAGAGAGGTCTGTGTCGAGAGAGTTACAGATTCATTTTGAGGAACTGAAAATTGATCATTTGCCAGAGGTGACTGACAAGACTCGGTAAAGAAGGACTGTATCACTAGAAAGTTCTCTATACGAAATGCAAATAATTTTCCGAGAAAGTCTTATCAAAACAGATCATCTTATTAAAAAAAAAAACGAAAGTGTAATCAGTGGTTTAGATATAAGTTGAAACGGCAGCATAGACTCTGGTGGTGCCTGTAGACGTAGAGAAAATTAGTTTAACAGGAAGGGACACACAAAGCGAACTGCCGTGCTATGAATAATTACCTAGAAAAGAGTAAGGAGCCCTTTAATGTATTTTTCTGTGGCGAACGCACCACAGAAATTGGTGGTTGAAGAAAATAAGTGACTAGAATTACTAGGTATACATAAATGGAATTTTTTATGTCCTTTTTTCAGAAAAACTCCTATGCCAAGGACATTGTATATAATATAATTAATAAATTAGTAAGTAACTATATCCAACCACCTCCTACGCTAATGGATGTCCCAAAGACTCGAAGTTTTCTCTCAGACTCACACAAATAATAGAAGAAGAAATTCCTTGTCTCAAAATTAGACTGATCTCAAACAATGCAGGCTAAATTGGCTCATTCTTTAATTTCGAAGATCGTCTGCAGAACTTGATGAGATCACATGCCCTGCACAGGATGGGCCGCAACTCACGTGGGATCTACTCGAAGATTAATGCAGATGAGATTTTGTAGCCATATGGGTTTCAGTTATAGAACAGGTCAGAGACTTGGCAATCCTGAATTTTTTAATATCAAGAATCATGCCGCCAAATGCAAAAGAAATATATCGAAACAACACTTCACGATAATAGGTTACACTAAAGACCTGGACCACCTGACTACCTTGGAATCGCTATTTATAAAGAATGGTTTCCCCACTGAATAAGAAGACTTAAGCTTCACCTCTGCATATCTTGCTTTCCTTCCATTCTACTATGCATTTCAGGGCCGTGTCCAATTGATTTTCTTTGATAAAATTCTACCAAAACATCGGATATGGGTCACATTTTGGAAATAGGTATTTGAAGCCACGGCCTAATTGGCAAAAATATGCACTGATGTCTAATGTTGATAATTAAGGCACCTATCGGAGTAAATCACAGAAATTTCAAGGGAAACTTAGCTAAATTTAGTAAGCACCCAGAGGGAGGCTACTTGTGACGTAAAGTATGACATCAGGCTTAATAGCAGTGTTCCCAGTAGTGTGACAATGATCGTGGAAACAAATATTTGACCCTCTTGTTGAGAATTGTTGAGAATTACGATAATATTACGGTTTTCATTAGTGATACCACGGGTAAAGAATAAGAATTTGGTATATTGTATAAATATGACAACATTATAGCAAAGGAATTTGGTAAATATAACTATTGCAATATTACTATTTGCATTGTACAATTTTACGTTGACTAGGAATACATAGCAATTATAAACCCAATTCTATTTACATTTTCTTGATTAGTTATGCAAAACTTTTGGAACTGGTGATACACAATCATATTGAAATGAAAATACTATAGTTTAGGTGTTTGGTAAGATGTTTTGGCCCGATATACCTGGTAACTTGCATAATAGTAAACATCGCCGAGTTGCCGACGTCAGGGCAAGCCAGATTATACGTCACTGCTGTTTCATCTGTGTCCTCGTGGCGGCCAGAGTGCTTTCGTTTTGCGTGATTTTGCAGTATATATCTTCAAATTCATAAAAAAAATAAACATAGATAAAACCTGGAATACATAGGCTCATGATAAAACCACTCATCAAACCTACAACATTAGTGTCAGTTTCAAGCACAGAATAATAAATGGAGAGTTGTGTGATATACTAAATACTTAGGATTTATTATGTGACTGATCGTGCATTAAGGAAGTTAAGGTTAGAACATTTGCGTTATGTTACATTCATTTAGCAGGACTAAGCAGGTAGACGTAAACCGGAACTTTTGAGACAATATGAATCAACAGAAACTCCAGGGTAACAATGGTTTTCACAGAGTGTGTGTAAGACTTGGTGCATATTTCAAGTTAAAGGAAACGTGAATTGCGTCAAGGAACTGTATTACAGAACTAATATTCTCATTTTATGCCCACTCCTTTATTGTACTTTACTTAAAACACATGATTCATCGGCAAGATGAGAGAAAGAGTAGGTAGTTTGTGTGTGAAACAAAACAAGAATCCCATATACTACTACTATTACTACTACTACCAACATCTGAGTCTTCATTCTTAAAGTATAAATGAGTGGGAGGGCCTTCAGTAATGACGTTTCACTAGCCTCCCTCTGGGTGCTTACTAAATTTAGCTAAGTTTCCCTTGAAATTTGTGTGATTTACTCCGATAAGTGCCTTAATTATCAACATTAGACATCAATGCATATTTTTGCCAATTAGGCCGTGGCTTCAAATAGTTATTTCCAAAATATGATCCATATCCGATGCTTTGGAAAGATTTTATCAACGAAAATCAATTGGACACGGCCAAGAAATGCATAGTAGTTGGTTTGTACCACTGTGGTTCTTCTTCTTTTAACTATTTATATTTTTATTGCATTTAACATAAACTACTATTGTGGATTCTTTTATTTAGTTTTTAATGTATGTTTCTCCTTTAACAGACTGAATATCCACAAAGTTGATTTACGATATGTATTATGATGATAAATCTTGGCTTGCATGTCAAATATCTATGGACCTCCTGAACTTCTTATGTCTGCGCTCCTGTATGCCTATATATATATATATATATATATTATATATATATATATATATATATATATATATATATATATATTCCCTTTAGTGCTAATTTAAACCAAAGTTAAGACGAAGAAACACAGAATGGTAATTAAGAACTTGTGAATTACTCTCACCTGACTGAGCAGAGGAGGTCGGAGAGATAAGGGACAGAAGGACGAATAGACGAGAGACCTGTACCATCATCTGAGGGAGTTCTGACCGACAAAGTCTTCCTGACGATGACACCATATCTCCAAGGGAACTTCACTCGACCTCCGGTAACACTCCTGAGTTCAAACTTCGAAAACCCGCCAGGAACAAGAAAACTCCAATACTTGTGCACGAGGGAAAGCAGACTCTCCTGATGAGCTTCGCAGAGCTTCTGTAACGACTTCCCGCCATTCGTGATTGGTCTGACCACTGAGCCTGACGTCATCATATACAGGAAATATACTCAAATATGTCACAGGTTACAAATCGTCCTCAGTTTGACGAAGTGACAAAGCCCAATTTTTCCTCAATCTAAGATAATGGTCTTGAAAAATTTTGATACGACTTGAAAATGTGTTAGCGCTGATAGCTGAAGTTTTGATATGTCCCAGAGAATCAAAAACTGGGTCACTTTGGTAGGAGAACTATAAAACAATTAACAAAAAAATGGGTTACGTCGGTTATTGAGGAAATCTTGCAATTGGACCTTCAGAAGTTTAAGCGAAGATGTAATGCGCTTTTGGTGAGTTTGTTCCATATGATCAGGATTCTTTATCTACTTAATGATAATAACAACAAAGAAACTCGGCTCCATTGTTGAAGCGAGCTAAAGCGAGGGCAGGAGAAATGATCTCATCGAAGGGAAATCCTGATCAAGAGTCATCGAAGGATGAAGAGACAAAACCCCTTTGTCCTGGAGAAGGATTCAGGGCGCGGCAACAAAGGCAACATTCTCTGCAGTATTTTGTTCCTTTCATTTGTTAGTTAATTGTGAAAGTCTTTTGTTCAATTAGTATGTTTTGCATGAAGAAGATGATGTTTTAACAGTAAGTTTGAATCCGAATATTTCACAGCGAACGTTTTTTTATCTTTCTATGTGGGTCTCTCTCCTCCTTATAGCCAACCTTCACTGAAATTACTTTCTGCAGAATTGTTAGAATTCTCGTTTTCTGGGCACCATCAGCTCAAGGCCGAGAATGGACATTCACAGGTGAATCCATCCCCATTAACCCCTTTAAGTTTGTCTCACTGTCTGTCGTTAGTCTGTGTCGTGTCCGTATCAAGTAAGTAGAACCGAGCCTGTGAGTAAATATATAAATTTATAAATTCATCACGTTCTATATTTTCGTGAATCAGTTTTACACACACATATACACACACACATACTCCAACACACACACGCGCGCGCACACACACACACACACACACACACACACACACACACACACATATATATATTATATATATATATATATATACATATATATATATATATATATTATATATATATATATATATAGGATGGAGAAAAGCCGGCGTAGCATCATACATGTATTTTCCAAATTTTCGAGGACTTTGGGTCTCATCATTCAGGCTGTAAAATATACAAAATAATACAAATTAAAAAAGACTCCAGGTATTAATAGCTTAACTAAGTATTCTATAGCCAGTTTGTTCCATGACATTTAAATTAAAATAGTATTTCCACGCTGTTACACCGTGCTTATACGTTATCTTCCAGCTGGCATAACTTCCATAGCGAAATTAAATTTTTACTTCAGTTTTTCTAAAAACAATTCGTATCCTCCAGCCTTATTCTTGAAATATGTCAATAACTTTTTAAATGATAAAGTTCAGCCACGTCAGCTTGTACCGAACGTGCCTAAATTATTAATATATACCTCTATACCTTTCATTCAGTCCAACGCATTTAAGGTGCAAATAGAAAAAGTCCATTCGAGAAAACTTTTTCCGGCTGTGAATCTTAAGTTGATAGCAAAAAATCCTAAAACTCTGGGTTCTTTGCTCTCCCACAAAGACAAGCTTCCGACTTTGATGCGGTCTTTGGTGGTATATTACTTTACTTGCCCGCGAAATGTAAGATCGGGAAATACGTGGGAGCCACCAAAAGATTGCTCAAAGTCAGAATCGATTCTCATCTCGGAGTCAGTCACCGTACGGGATGTACTTTGAAAACGAAAGAATTTTCCAACATACGAGAACATTGCTAATCAAATGTAAAACATAATTTTCATATAAGGATTTTCACATTGTCACCCAAGCGCCCAATGACTATTCTCTCCCTGTTTTGGAGTTGTTATCAATCAAACAGCTTGTGCCCCCATTAAATGGTCAGACTTCTTCCACAATTCTATATATAGCATAGTTGACGTCCTCCTTTCCAAACCAGACAACGGCACTCAGTTTTTTAACTCCATAGAGATAGGTACTAACTTCAGCATTCTTCACTTTTTAATTATATATATATATATATATATATATATATATATATATATAATATATATATATATATATATATATATATATATATATATATATATATATATATATATATATATATATTTTTTAGTTTATGTTTTAAATTATTATATTTAGCTTTTTATATTATTCATTTTTTTATTAATAATTAATAATGAGTCTTTTTTAATTTGTATATCTTGTATATTTTACAGCCCTGATGATGAGACCCAAAGTCTCGAAAATTTGGAAAATACATGTATGATGCTACGCTGGCTTTTCTCTATCCTATTTATATTAAATCTACGGCGTTCCAGATGCCCCAACCTTCCTTCCTATATATATATATATTATATATATAATATATATATTATATATATATATATATATATATATATATATATATATGTGTGTGTGTATGTATGTATGTATGTATATGTATACCCACAAATATGAAGCCACAGTAACGTCGGAGTAACGTCTGCCCATGGAGATTTGTAATTGTAATCTGACCACCTCCGCCATGACAGCTTTTTGGAAGTATAACTGATATTAAAAGAAATCGGGGCTCATATTTTGGGAATACAAAACCATATCACGGTGTATATGACAGAAATTCAAGTTCATATATATATATATATATATATATATATATATATATATATATATATATATATATATATATATGTGGTGTGTGTGTGTGTGTGTGTGTGTGTGTGTGTGCGTATATGTGACAGGATGTCAAGGCATTAATAGAAGCCTAACCATATGATTTTTCTAACTATGATGATGGCAATCTTGGTGATTTATCAAAACCTGTTTTCTTTGAACAAGAAGGTTAGGTGAACAGAGTCAGTTAAATGAGGACTATGAGATGAGAGGAAATCGTCGAAGAACTGGTCGGCGTCTTCCCGAGGTTTTCGGTATTCCCCAAATTATTCAGTGACGTGGACCATCTGTACAAGTAGATCAATTGAATATCTTAAGGGGACAATGCAATATGAAAGAGCTGGAGTTGAAAGTTCTGCAACTGCAGTCTGAAGAGAGAGTGAAGGGAATGGATCGTGGCATCGAAATGTTAAAACTTTACTTGTCAGCTAATAACAGTAACAGTCACAGTGATGATACATCTAACTTCTCAAGTGCCCTTAAATTTGCTCCTCTGTTTCATGAAGAAGACGTCCCTTAAGTCTTTATTATTTCTTCTGAAAGGATTGCTAAAAAATAAAAGTGGGCTCTAGACATGTGGACCGCTTTGTTTCAAG
>NC_061098.1:38447266-38451867 GCF_015104395.2 Macrobrachium nipponense | reverse complement strand
CTTGAAACAAAGCGGTCCACATGTCTAGAGCCCACTTTTATTTTTTAGCAATCCTTTCAGAAGAAATAATAAAGACTTCAGGGACGTATTCTTCATGAAACAGAGGAGCTTGAATTTCTGTCATATACACCGTGATATGGTTTTGTATTCCCAAATACTGAGCCCCGAATTTCTTTTAATATCAGTTATACTTCCAAAAAGCTGTCATGGCGGAGGTGGTCAGATTACAATTACAAATCTCCATGGGCAGACGTTACTCCGACGTTACTGTGGCTTCATATTTGTGGGTATACATATACATACATATACATCATACATACTACATACATACTATACATATATATTATATTATAATCTATATATATATATATATATATATATATATATATATAAATATATATATATATATATATATATATATAGTATATATATAGAGGAAGGATGGGGCATCTGGAAAGCCGTAGATTTAATATAAATAGGATGGAGAAAAGCCAGCGTAGCATCATACATGTATTTTCCAAATTTTCGAGACTGGGTCTCATCATCAGGGCTGTAAAATATCAAGATATACACAAATTAAAAAAGACTCAGTATTAATATTAAAATAAAAATGGAATAATATCAAAGTTAAATATAATAATTTAAAACATACTAAATATATATATATATATATATATATATATATATATATATATATATATATATATATATATATATATAATTAAAAGTGAAGAATGCTGAAGTTAGTACCTATCTCTATGGAGTTAAAAAACTGAGTGCCGTTGTCTGGTTTGGAAAGGAGGACGTCAACTATGCTATATATAGAATTGTGGAAGAAGTCTGACCATTTAATGGGGGCACAAGCTGTTTGATTGATAACAACTCCAAAACAGGGAAAGAATAGTCATTGGGCGCTTGGGTGACAATGTGAAAATCCTTATATGAAAATTATGTTTTACATTTATTACAATGTTCTCGTATGTTGGAAAATTCTAACGTTTTCAAAGTACATCCCGTGCGGTGACTGACTCCGAGATGAGAATCGATTCTGACTTTGAGCAATCTTTTGGTGGCTCCCACGTATTTCCCGATCTTACATTTCGGGCAAGTAAAGTAATATACCACCAAAGACCGCATCAAAGTCGGAAGCTTATCTTTGTGGGAGAACAAAGAACCCAGAGTTTTAGGATTTTTTGCTATCAACTTAAGATTCACAGCCGGAAAAGTTTTCTGAATGACTTTTTCTATTTGCACCTTAAATGCGTTGGACTGAATGAAAGGTATAGAGGTATATATTAATAATTTAGGCACGTTCGGTACAAGCTGACGTGGCTGAACTTTATCATTTAAAAAGTTATTGACATATTACAAGAATAAGGCTGGAGGATACGAATTGTTTTTAGAAAAACTGAAGTAAAAATTTAATTTCGCTATGGAAGTTATGCCAGCTGGAAGATAACGTATAAGCACGGTGTAACAGCGTGGAAATACTATTTAATTTAAATGTCATGGAACAACTGCTATAGAATATTATTAATATTAATACTGAGTCTTTTTTAATTTGTATATTTTGTATATTTTACAGCCCTGATGATGAGACCCAAAGTCTCGAAAATTTGGCAAATATATGTATGATGCTACGCTGGCTTTTCTCCATCCTATATATTATATATATATATATATATATATATATATATATATATATATATATATATATATATGTGTGTGTGTGTGTGTGTGTGTGTGTGTGTGTGTGTGTGTGTGTGTGTGTGTGTGCGCGCGTGTGTGTGTTGGAGTATGTGTGTGTGTATATGTGTGTGTAAAACTGATTCACGAAAATATAGAACGTGATGAATTTATAAATTTATATATTTACTCACAGGCTCGGTTCTACTTACTTGATACTGGACACGACACAGACTAACAGACAGACAGTGGGACAAACTTAAAGGGGATGGATATCACCTGTGAATGTCCATTCTCGGCCTTGAGCTGATGGTGCCCAGAAAACGAGAATTCTAACAATTCTGCAGAAAGTAATTTCAGTGAAGGTTGGCTATAAGGAGGAGAGAGACCCACATAGAAAGATAAAAAAACGTTCGCTGTGAAATATTCGGATTCAAACTTTAAAACATCATCTTCTTCATGTAAAACATACTAATTGAACAGGAGACTTTCACAATTAACTAGGAACAAAATGCTGCAGAGAATGTTGCCTTTGTTGCCGCGCCCTGCATCCTTCTCCAGTACAAAGGGCTTTTGTCTCTTCATCCTTCGATGACTCTTGATCAGGATTTCCCTTCGATGAGATCATTTCTCCTGCTCTCGCTTTAGCTTGCTTCAACAATGGAACCGAGTTTCTTTGTTGTTGTTATCATTAAGTAGATAAAGAATGCTATTCATATGGAACAAGCTCACCAAAAGGGCATTATATCTTCGCTCTAACTTCTGAAGGTCCAATTGCAAGACTTCCTCAATAATCGACGTAACCCATTTTTTTGTTAATTGTTTTTTAGTTCTCCAACCAAAGTGACCCAGTTTTTGATTCTCTGGAACATATCAAAACTTCAGCTATCAGCGCTAACACATTTTCAAGTCGTATCAAAATCTTTCAAGACCATTATCTCAGATTGTTAAAAACTGGGCTCTGACCCTTCGTCAAACTGAGGACGATTTGTAACCTGTGACATATTCGAGTATATTTCCTGTATATGATGACGTCAGGCTCAGTGGTCAGACCAATCACGAATGGCGGGAAGTCGTTACAGAAGCTCTGTGAAGCTCATCTCGAGAGTTTGCTTTCCCTCGTGCACAAGTATTGGAGTTTTCTTGTTCCCGGCGGGTTTTCGAAGTTTGAGCTCAGGAGTGCTAACGGAGGCCGAGTAAAGTTCCCTTGGAGATCTAGTGTCATTGTCAGGAAGACTTTGTCAGTCAGAACTCCCTCAGAAGATGGTACAGGTCTCTCGTCTACTCGTCATTCTGTTCCTAATCTCTCTGACCTCTGCTCAGTCAGGTGAGAGTCACTCACAAGTTCATCATTACCCTTTTGTATTTCTCCGTCTTAACATTTATTTAAAATAGCTTTAAAGCGATATATATATATATATATATATATATATATATATATATATATATATATATATATATATATATATATATATATATATATATATATACACGCACATATGCATACACACACACACAAATATATATATATATATAATATATATATATATATATATATATATATATATATATATATATATATTTCCGAATTTACTATATACCTTCAAAATACCTCTCTCTCTCTCTCTCTCTCTCTCTCTCTCTCTCTCTCTCTATGTTTCCCTGTCTCTCACTCTCTCGCTTTCTCTCACTCTGACGTGTTTGTGCATATATGTGTGTGCGTTATTGTCATGACATCTTCGGCGGGACCCGAGCGATACTCCTGCGTGTGGCATATTCTCTCCCGTTAGGATATCCTCCTGAGATATGGACCGTGGAGACTCTTGCTTATTTAGAAACATCATCGGCAGATTTGATGTACGAGATAACGTTTACTGCCACAGTCGTTCTTTAACGGATAAAGCACCACTGCAGAACATTTCCAAGACATTTCATACTCATATAGCGACTATAGAAGGTTCATCAGTCATACTCGGAAATCTATAGATGTATAATCTGCACAATGCACCTTAATCTCGCTACCGCTCCCTGGCTATCTGAATATGAAGGCCCCTCCTGCTCAATTCCTCTTAAAGTCCAACTTATCAACATTTTTAAAGTAGTCCTTTACTCCTCCCCCGTCATTTACACTAACAAATTCCCCACTCGTTCACCAGCCTGTCATTCTCCATTCTTTCCACATGACCAAACCATATCCAAGCTCTCTGATCCCCCTTTTCACCTATGCTAACCTTTTCACCACATCAACACATCTCTGAAATTCTCACTCTTAGTTTTTCTTGTCTCACACACAACACACAACTAGTTAATCTCAGAAGCTTCTATCTTTTTCCTTTCATTCGCATTCAACAACCCCACTTTACTTCCATGAAGATGGGTCGCTCATCAGCCCTTGACTCATAATCGCCATAGCTTCCATATCACACTCCGCATCTTTTCCCAGTCTTTTGCACACACCCTGCTAGCTTTTGCTTCACCTAATATGCGACTCACCTCTTCTCTTACCCTGCAGTTATCTGTCAAATTTACTGACAAATGCCTTTATAAATCAGTCACCTCCATTCTTCCTCAATTCTGACTTACAGTTAGTACTCTATGTTCCTGGTTTACATTTATAATCAAAACCTTCTGTTTGTTCACATATGCCCTCAACATTCTAAAATTTTCCAAACTCTCTCGGCATTGTCGTATCACTCACCTATTAAAAAATAAACAGCAATGGAGATATGACACGCTCCTGTCTGGCTCACTTTTACATCAAACCAGCCAATCTTCACTCTACATATTTTGGCACGTGCTTGTTTTCATTAAGGAAATTGTCAATTTTCTGAAAAACTTATCTTTTATACCACATCTCTCAGCACCTCACATGTTGTCTCTTTTGAGTCTGTCATCAACTTTTTCTAGGTCCCTGA
>NC_061098.1:38432266-38442266 GCF_015104395.2 Macrobrachium nipponense | reverse complement strand
AACTGAACAGACTACACCGGCTGAAAAACCAAAAACACTTTTTGGAAGAATGCCTCAAAGAACAAGTACTTCCAAAAATGTACGGATTCGGGAGATGGACTCTGCAATCAAACCCCTTCCCTCTATCACACAGATTTTCCTGGAAGAAAGAATCACCAATACGAGAAACGACATCTTCGTGCTACGCAGAGTGATATATGGAACTCAATCTAATCTTCGCCTCCTCACTACGGACCACGTATACAGGTATCTGATTTCATTCTGTTCCGACATTGCTGCCTATAATAGCGTGACTCATTCCAACAGACTTTTACGCAAGTTAAATAACCTAATAGATAATAAATAGCGCATGGAATAATCTTGAACAACAAGACAAAGTTTTAAACTTATCCAACACCCCCCTTACTGTAAATCAACATTTAGTTTTAAATTTAGGCTTATCCTTTGCCCTAATGCCAGACTGCAAAAACAACCTAGACTTCATAGTGGCTTTTGATAAATTCATATCTGACAAAAACTACAGCCGTGAAGAGATATGTTTAAAAGGAGTGTTACTAAATGCTTTAACTGACCTTCATAAGAAATATCCTGTTCCCCGCAGATTCATGATAGCCATCCACTCGCTAAAAAAGTTAGATGTTATAATAAGTAGATCCGACAAAGACGGCAAAATTGTAATAATGGACAAAGACTTCTACCTCGACAAAATCAAACCAGCTCCTTAGCGACACAAATACTTACGAAAAACTGACGAAAAATCCCCTCCAGAACGTTCCCACAGAATTTTTTCGGAAAGTAAGATTAATTGGCCAAGACAAAAAGAGTATTGAACTATTAGAGAAATTTAAAGTAATTAATCCTAAATTACCCTACTTTTATGGTCTTCCCAAAACTCACAAAGACAATCTTCCATTCAGACCCATCGTTTCATGCGCCGGAGCTTTCAATTACAAAAAAAAATTTCTAAATGGTTAGCTGGCCTCCTTTCTCCTTTTTTAGGCACTTTTTCTCCCAGTCACATCAAACATTCGGAAGACTTTTGTCACAAATTCAGAGAAGCACATATACCACTTCACAACATAAAACTTTTAAGCCTTGACGTAGACTCCCTATTCACAAAAGTACCAGTACAGGACGTTCTTCAGTTTTTAAGGGAAAATTATCCCCCTATTCAGATCATTTCCCTTTGGCACTTGAAAAAATAATAAAGTTAGTTGAATTATGTGCATCTAATAACGTATTTTCATTCGGGGAATCATTCTACAAGCAAAAATTCGGGTGTAGTATGGGTAGTCCTTTAAGTCCTATTTTAGCCAATCTGTACATGGAATACTTTGAAACTACAGTAATAAATGCAATAAAACCCAAAAACATGCTGTGGATGAGATACGTGGATGCAATACTAACATTTTGTTTTTTGATAATAAGTGGGGTAATTTTAATGAATTCCTCTCAAAATTAAACGCATTAGTGCCCAGCATCAAATTTAAAGTTGAATGGGAAACAGACAACAAAATTCCTTTTCTTGATGTTTTAATAATCAGAGACACGACAGAATACAAATTTACCATATACAGAAAACCAACGTTCTCACTTTCATATTCACTATTTTAGCTATCATGACAATACCATCAAGATAGGTCTAGCTAGCAACCTATTCTTAAGAGCCTTACGAATTTGTTCCCCAGATTTCCTGGAAAAAGAATTTGAACTAATTCGCAAGCAACTTTCATCTTTAAAGTATCCTGACCATATAATTGAGAAAGCAATTCAAAAAGCAAACGTAATTTTCTACCGACCCCCTAAAGACAAGACCAGAGACACACCCAACAATAAAATAAAAATTCCCCACCTGGAGACGATTAAGAGAGTAACTCACACCCTTGGGAAATCCAACCCTTTTGCATTTACCTACCCAAATACCTTAGCCAAATCCCTGATTAACGTCCAACAAAAGACATCGCCCAAAGACTCTGGGGTATATGAGATCCCATGCCAGGACTGTGACCAATCTTACATCGGATTTACAGGTAAATCACTTCCCAGAGATTAATACAACACAAACGGTCAGTTAGGTATGGACAACAGAACTCGGCTATTTTCAATCATATAAATGAACATAACCATAGAATAAACTGGAATATGTCACGTGTAATTTATAGCAGCAACTGCCGGTACAAGAGTCAAATGATGGAATCGGCCTTAATAAAAGAGAAGCAGGTAATGAACATCTCAAAAGGGAATTGGACATCCGACATCGTCGACGCAGTGTTCATTCAACCAACGCTTAAGAAGATTAAAGGAAGATTATCAGCGGGGGTGACCTAAATTGGCTTACTTGTGGACGAATCTCTTGGTATAAATACCACCTTTTCTGTAAACTTTTCTCATTCATATACCTGAAGAGAGAGACAGCAGTCTCTGAAATATAGTACTTTTCTCTCTACATTTTGGTGTTTTTATGGGCTCCTTTTATTAGATGGAATTCTGTTGTTACAGAACACTTTTACCAGTCATATATATATATATATATATACATATGAAAGGGCTGTTGCCTTGTATAATAAGGCGCCCTATGAGGTTATGTTAGACTTGCGATATTCTTACGCTAAGTCGGTTGGTTATGCACTTCCATACTCATTGGAGTGTCTTGAGGTTTGTTGATAACTTACGAAGTCGGTATGATCTTTGGTTATGACGACGATGTGTTAAACTCATGATGATACCTTCCTTCTGATGTGAGGTTTCTAGTAGAAAACACGAAGTATAAAAAATACATATATTCTTCTGAGATTACATGATGAATATCAGATAGGATTGTACAGGTCTTCTAATGACGATGACTTGATCGCTTCTGCCAATGATGATGGCTAATTCTATTCTGACTACCATCTCCGTTACAAATCATAAAGGAAGCAGACAGTAGCTCGAACATATGAACATACATACAGATGAGACATTACGAATCACGTAGGCCGTTTGAATTATAGGTCGCAGTAGTTGTCTCAAGCAGGAAGGTTGGACTAATGTTTTCAAAACAAATGAAGGACCACAGGTGACGGCATGTCATCTTAGCCTACTTTATTGTATACGTCATCTTAGCATACTTCATCGTCTCTGGTCTGATCACATTCCTGCAAGCAATCTGGTTGACCTCTTTAGTTTTAGTTTTTTTTATATATATATGGAATAACATTCCATATTTTTATTATGTAATCTTACATAAAAGCTCGGTCAGCTACAAAACCAACCACTGAATATTACTCAAGCTTGACTTGCATTTGACTTATAGGAGTGTGATACAGACACTATGTGAATATATCTAGATATATAGAAAATACTTATAAGTAAACAAAAAAAAATTCATAGTGTACACAAATACAGATTCAAGTAATGAGAAATAATAAGACAAATAATTTACGAATAATAGCATATGATGATATTCGTAAATACAATAGTGGATCACCCTAGATAATACTGATACAGTTTTTCACTTCATTTCTTTAAGATACAAATGCTACAGAAAATACTAATGTACTCTGATAATGGCATAGAATAAAGATTAACATGATAAAAATCATATTTTAACTGATAAAAATTCATATATGAAGTGAAAAAATTATTAATTTTTATGCTAATTCATTGACCCATATACTAACTCATATATAACTGCAGTTATTGGTAAGATAAAAGGTAACAGATTGATTATAGGCTACCTGATTTTATTTTATAGATATGTATATGAATTCATATAATTATGATCAATATATGTGCACTTAATACAACTGATTCACATAAATGAAGTGATTAATCTAGGTACACTTTAAATAGATTCCTAGTGCGTACACACACAGATATATCTCGATTCTGTTATTTATGATATATTTCGATTCTCTTATTTATGATAATTTATATATATATAGGATACATGATACTTTATATATAGGATACATGACCAAGGTGATACCCACTGCACATTTAACTAGTGTTCGAACAACTTTTCGTCCATTACACAGTTCCAGACAACCACCTATAGCCAAATGAAATGGCCAATTCCAAATGGTTAAAAACAAGGGGAATTGCCTGGGCAGGGTCCAACATTCTATATTGCGCCCATCCATTGATCTCTGCCTCCTATGCTATACGAATACATTCGCGATAAATAAAATCATCCTCAGCACGAGTCCTGCGCCAGCAACGTAGAGTTGAATATCCTCTTTGGTCGTAATTGTCAGAAGTATGTCCCTTTTGTAGTCTATTTCCGATTGCGACAGCCGCCAGAGCATTCCGCATTAAAACGAGATTAACGACGGGATACCAGTGTCGGTCCAAGAAGTCCACGAAATAAGCTTGTTCACTTTTGATGGTGCTTATTCCCTTTCACATTGTAGGTGGTTGATAGCTCACTGCAGTCGTCCGCAGCGATGAACAGATTTTTTGAAGTTGTAGACGATCTGTTCGGGCATGAGGTGTGAAACTCTTGTACTGCAGGATACTGTAACCAGGTTCCATTAATCAGCCTGTAAGTGAAATTATACTTGTCACAAGGCAAAGTAAATTCAGACAACATCCAATTATGGGAGGGAGAAAGCCATTAAGAACCAGACTTAACTCACATGAATTCGCTGATATTTTATGGAATTCAAAAGAGTCAGCTGTACAAACTTCTTTATCCATGGCATTATAACAATGAGTGAACCTATCAAGGTCTATGATGACCGTAAAAATATCCATGATTATAAAAAATAAACAGATATCAATACGAATCCCAAAGAAAATTCGATATTACTGGTAGTAAGTTACTAGACAAAGAAGTGGGAAACGGAGGTATTGGTGAGATTGCCAGGCAATATAAGAGTCAAAGAGAATATTAATCATGATTCTGTATTTCTCTATGCTTACTGAAATTAAGCTGTGATAAAATCCGATCCTATGTGCCCCTAACGAAAGTTTCATATTCAATTTTCTCGCGCGCATTCTCTGAGGTTAATTTTTAGGCAGGAGATGCTATGAAAGAACCCACTATGTAACTAATTTCTATATAAACTGGGTTTTTCAAGAAAATGTGACATTTTCCCATGAATGTGATTTACTTGAATTGCAATAGGCTAATGTTGCAAGTAAATTTTTCATATCCATGACCTGATACTTCTAAATGGCGGTTTACCAATGTTATAAGCGGATTTATTGACTCTAATTGTCTATGAGGTTCAGAAAAAATTAGTTCATTTTGATGTTATAGAAATTCTGTTTGCTTATTTTGTTCATTAATTTTAAAACGATTGCATTTCCTTAACTAAAGTTGCATTGCACACACGGATAGACACTTGTACCTAACGACCTGCGTTGCCCATGAGAAGTTCACGTTAAGCATTCCACCCCAGTTGACTTGTTTTGTAAGCACAAAACAACACACACTACAGATGAAGCCTGTGCAAGCATATTATTGGGGGTAAAAGCAAGAATGATTATTCAGCAAACGCGCCAGGCACCTTCAGGACTGATGACGTCGTCACTTGGCAGATTTCTCTCAGCCAGCTTTTAAGAGTTACGTTACTTGCTGTAATAAATACGACTTTAGTATAAATTGGGTATTTTTTGTTTTAATACTCCACCCACATGAGAAGAATGTCTGAAAAAAAACAGTACCAAAATTGAACAATATAATATTAGTTTCATGTTGGAAATCTTCATGATTGTAAAATAAATGTAATTATGTTAAATTAGATATTCCTTATTTAAACTAATGAAAAGGAGTTTCCATACAAATTCTATATATATTATTTACCCTGTAAGATCCGTATAGGATTATTCCATAGATATACATTTTCACTTCTAGACTTCCTGACTTTAAAATCTCTTTTATTTATTTATTTATTTATTTATTTATTTATTTATTTTTCATTGACTACGAATATAAATCACCGGGACAGACAATATGCTAGTAGGTTTTCATATGTGTTTGAACTTTTAGCTTATTTGTCATTAATATCCCTAGAATACTGAATGGACTACTAAACTAAAGTGTTCAAATCTTTACGCATATATATTTTGATATTTTATTAACACTTGCTGCATATGGTTACGTTTTGCTTATTGATTTTATCGTGATTCCTTTTTTATTATAATTTGTAACCCTTCCAACTTATTACGGAGTGTATTATATCGGCTCCCCTTGTATCCATATATATTTTACTTTATTTATTTATTTATTTATTTATTTTTATTATTATTATTTTTTTTATATTTGATAAATTAATAGTTGGCTTGGATATGTGGAAAAGTGTTCTAGCGGCGTATCGTATAAGGCTACTTGCGGTATCATTTCTATAGATACAAAATATGAATGATAAAGGTATTTAAAACCGCGAGAACCGCTATAATCCAGTTCGGATCCAATATCACGAGTGTAACTCGTAAGACATGACACTTTCCTATATATCCGTTCTACCAAACCTATTGACTCTGGGTGATAAAATATGGTATTGGTTTTCTTAATGGAAAGGAATTCACACAACGAGTTAGGGAGATTTTTATTGATTTACACCACCCGAGTCAGAAATTATCATGTGTTGAATTCCATGTTTACTGATTTAGCACTCATAAATATTCCTAACGCACTCAATTGCAGTGTTTGTTTTTTGGTGCTATTAATTCTATATAACGTGTCAAGGGAACTATTAACACTAAGAGGTGTTTATTTCCTCTGTCAGACTCGTAACTCTGTTAATAATTCTACATGTATTCTTTCAAGGATTGATTTTGCACGGGATAGGCCCTTAAACTGACAGGTGTCTTAGTGCGTCCCTTGTTTTCATGACACGTGTTACAATTAGTTATATGCTTTTTATATCTGTAAGCATTGTAGGCCAGTAAAATAATGATTTGGCTTTCTGTGACATAATAAAAAACCCTGGATGACAAAATGTAACCAGTTTAGGACGATTGGTATAGAAGAGATTATTACTACTACCTGGTCGTTAGTCACCTGCTGTGTTCTTCGGGTTTTCTTCATCACGGACCTACATATAATATTACATTTGATTACATAATTCTGATACACGTACTTTAAATATACTTTTGCATTAGGGTTTCCGTTCGAAGTCTTTATTGTTTTGCTTAGCTGCTGACCCTGTCTGTTTCCGTTCGAAGTGTTTATTGTTTTGCTTAGCTGCTGACCTTGTTTCCGTTCGAAGTGTTTATTGTTTTGCTTGTTGCTGTTGACCCTTGTTTTGTTCAGTTTGTAACAGTTCGGCGCTCCAACCCAGATATTCAATGCTCGCGATCTCTTGGACTAATGAATTTTCTTGTTTAGATACGGTTTTAACAATAGGTACGGATGTTTCTATATCTTTTAGTCCAATTAATGGTTCTTTGCAGTATGGTGCGGGTTTGCGGGATAATGCGTCAGCTATGATATTTGCTTTCCCAGGTAGATATCGTATCTTGGCTCCAAAGACCTGAATGATCATATGCCGCCGAGTTCTTTTGGGACTGATTAAAGCCTTTCAAAAACTCGGTAAGTGACTTATGGTCAGTAAGGACTTTAACAGGATAGCCGTAGATTATGAACTTAAAATGTACTAGTGAGTTAACGATACCTAGCCCTTCCTTGCCTAGTACTGCATATTTACTTTCAGAGGGCTTTATAGTTGTAGATGTGAATAAAAAGCTATAGGGAAGAACTGTTTATCATATTGCTGAAGTAGTACCCCTCTCACCCCTTGGTCTGAGGCGTCTGTTGCAAAAAAAAAAAATCCTTATTTAAATCAGGGATTTTTCAGATAGTTGAGCTGCATAATTCCGCTTTTAAGATATCGAACGCCTGTTGATGCTTTTCAGACCATAATAAATCTACGCCCTTCTTCGCAAGATATGTTAAGGGAGCTGCTATGATTGAAGAGTTATATATTTACTTACGATAGTAATACCCACTACAGCGCAAAAGTGCTGCATCCCCTTACGTTAATAGGTTACCAGGAAAGTATGAATAGCTGACAACCTTACCCTGGACTACTTTAAGACCTTGACTAGACACATAAAATCTAAATAAACATGTTCAGTTTTTTAAAACTCACATTTAGATATTTTACTATGAGATTATTTGTCTTACTCTCTGTAGCGCTAGCTCTAGTTTATGTGAATGTACTTCTAAGGTATTAGAAAAGATACAAGACCAACCATATAGGCATGTAGGGTATCCCCTAAAAGTCTCCAAACACTATATTGTAATTGGGGTGCAATGTAAGCCAGAGGCATACGTAAAAATTTATAATGTCCCCTGAGTGTGCTGAAAACGGTCTATGAGGTACAATCACTTAGGTAATGGTATCTGGTGAAAGCCTTTAAGTAAGTCCAAGCTGGTAAAAAATTTATCCTGACCTAACAAAGATAAAATATCGTCGGTACATGGCACTGGAAAACGATTGGGAATCGTTTCCTTGTTTAAGCGACAGAAATCTACTCAGATACATCAAGTCTGATCTTTTTTGGCATGAAGTTTAAGGGAAAAATTATATGGGCTATTTGATTTCCTAATGACTCCTATTACTAACATTTTTCCAACTTCGTCATATATCTCTATTTGAAATTTCTTTGGGAGTCTATACGAAGGTACGTATATAGCTTTATGTTTGTCCTTAGACCGTATTTAGTGTTTGATGACATCCGATTCCCACAGAGATCACTCGCTAGTGGAGAAACATCCTGGTATTCAGATAAAAGATAAAAAAAATTTCTGCTGAATCTCCTCTGCTTGAATGACTTTACGGATATTACTTTAGATAGAGTATAAGAGATTCATCTACGACTGGTTGGGCGTGATTAAAAATTAGCAACAATAAAAAATGCGATATTTATAACTTCCGTATCTACGATATGTATAAGTTTGTGGATCACTAGATTTAACTTGTTGCTGTGAGTCAACCGTGTATAGGGCTTTTTTTTCGCGGAAATCGTTATATTTCAGAGTGTCGGGAAGGATTAAAATTTCATTTCCCAGCAAAGTCTTTTTACACGCACTAAGATATTCGAGGGTGCATGCGTCTCAAGATTTTGCATGCAAACTGCGACTGCGGTTGTGGGAGAATTCTGTTGGGTCGTTGAACAATATCACGATTTATGAGACAAATGATTGGTTCCTCTATATAAGTTATTATTTGATTAACTGTCTCTTTTTGTTCAAAACGGATTTTGATATGTTAAAAGGTTTATAGAATTTTCCTTTGATAAACACGTCTTATTTGGCAGGAGGTAATATAATGTTTTGTATACCCATAGATGGATATCTTACGATTACACTAGATACAGATCAATGTTTTTTTTTTATAACTATAGAGGTATCTGTAAGCGCTCGCTTATCCAGACTTTTCTATAGGGAAGCTCGAACAACAGACGGTGAGTCCGTAAATACAGGATATTACATGGACTAAAGGCATAAAACAAGATATTCTAATTTTTACGGCGCGTACAGTCGGGCTTAATCCACCACTACTTATAATAACTTATGTATTAAATGTACGGGAACCAGCTCTGATTACTTGATACGGTCGTGTGATTCATAGGAAAATTCCTTTTGAATTCAAAAAGGTATTGGCATGAATGATCCAACATCGCTTTTCCCTGCTCTGCTAAGTCGCTTATTGTGTGGAATGTGCTTTGCTTTGAAAACTCGGCAGATGTAACTGACCCTGACTGACTGACTAGATGACACAGTAACCAAGTTTGCTTAAGCACGATTTGTTTGATTTCTGATTTTTAGGGCTACTGTGGACTACTGTTTATATTTCTTTTTATAATAATTAGGATTCTTCTCTTTATTACCATCGGCAATGTATTGTGTGTTTTAGCATTATGTTGCTGTTAGTTTATAAAGCAACGAACGTATGAATGACTTGAACTATACAGAATTGAGCGATTACTATTAAAACAAGTTATCTCTACTGCGTTACCATGTACTTGCTGTGGTTTACTGCATTCTTTGCTAAAATTTGAAATAGTG
>NC_061098.1:38422266-38424766 GCF_015104395.2 Macrobrachium nipponense | reverse complement strand
AAGGAAAAGACAATAAAAGGATTATAGGTTGACAGCTATTCAGAAACTTGGTAAACAAAACCATATTCACAATACATGTCAGACATACATTACAACAAAGATAACTCTAAGGCAACTGATTTTTATTTAAGTCAGTAATTGTATCTTTGAGGTAATTCTTAAACATGTTACAAATACAAGGGTCTAAATGAAAAAGGCGACGACTGGCATTGAAATTACAATGAATAGTAAGTTGTATTAAAGCAGATTCTAAAAGATTTCGTGATAAGACATCTCTTCATCTTGCAATTACTGAACAACCCCAACCCAATTTATTCGGTGGTTGTTTTCACTTAAATGAATGAATATTGCATTAGATGTTTGCCCAGTTTTACAGAATATTTTATGCGGGCTTAGCCTTACTTCATATATATATATATATATATATATATATATATATATATATATATATATATATATATATATATATATATATATATATATATATATATATACAATATACATATATATATATATATATATATATATATATATACTATATATATATATATATATATATATATATATATAGCTTGATGATAAATAAAAGTGCCAAGACCAGGAAGAACATTCTTTATTTAACGAGCTTTCGAGGTTCAAAACCTCATCTTCAGGCTGAAAAAATGACAGGGATGAGAAATCACTAAAAAATACGTTAAAATGAATTGTCTTATTAAAAGCTTAGTAAAAACATAAAATAAAACGAACATTACATACATACTAAAAATTACGATAAAACTAAAACAAAACGCAAAACATACAAAAACAGAAATAAAAATGAAAATAATATGAAAGGTAAACAAACTACCCTCGATAATAAAATGGCTAACGACCCACTTTGTGTACCTACTATGAAACTATATGATCGCTGGTTGAATACCGGACGAGTTGTTGTTCAATTCCGGTTTCATTTTCTTAATAAACAGCGACTCTGAAATTAAAAGGTCCAGTCTATTTGAGCAAAAAGACAGTACTCTAAAATCTAGGTGAGTGAAAGGATGGTCCTGTGCTAAACTGTGTTCCCTTATGGCAGAAAAAGGTGGTTTAGAAAGAGGAAACCTAGTTCTAAAATTCCAAAATTCTGTGTCTAAGCCAGCGGGAACTGGATCCCACGTATCGCAGACCACACTGCGAACAGGTAAACAAGTAAACGACACTCCGAATTAAAGGGTCCACAGGAAGAGCAGGCTTCTCCTCAAAAGTGATCCTACGTATTAAAAGGGTTAGTAAAAACAAACCTGAAACTAACTTGAGGAAACTGTGCTTAAGTATTTCTTGTACAACTTTTTTTCGTACCAAGTAGCTACTATGACCAAGGAAAGGCAATTTAATATACTTTACAATCTTTACTAGCAGTACTGTACACCGGTCTGGGACAAAATTTCTCATCTAGAAATTTTTTCAGAACTTTGTAAAAGACAAATACGGGATAAGAATTTTCGGAAAAATAATTCTGGAGGAAGACCATATCTTGATGAAATAAATTAAAATCACAGCAGACATTGTAAGCTACTTTATCATAGTACGTAATTGAATTAAATTTTAAAACAACTTTGGTGAAAATTTAAGATAATTTAATCCCAAGCCAATAAAAGTACTTTTCCTATAAACGGAAGTCTCAAATTTACCTCTATTTCTGTGTACCTGAACATCTAAAAATGACAACATATTATCCTGTGTTCTGGTCTCACAAGTAAAAGTAATAATATTAGGATGACGAGAATTAAAATATTCAAAAAATAAATCCACGTGTGAACGTTCCTTAAACACAAGGAAAGTGTCATCCACGTACCTACGATAATACAACGGTTTGAAAGCAACAGGGCATTCAGACATCCAAATCTTTTCACACAATAACCCATGAAACAATCTGTATATACAGGTCAAGGGAATTTCCCATAGCAACTCCATCTATTTGATTATATAATTTACCATCAAAAGTAAATATGCCATCAGTTGTAGCCAATTGTAATAATTTTCGCAAAAATCTACTTTACGAGTCAAAAGTTGTTAAGTGGTTTTCACATATATTATTAAGAATAATGTCAGTAGTTTCTTTTAATAATGGGATATTCGTGAAAAGAAGAGGTTACATCAAAACTAGCCATTACAACATCTTGGTTAAAATCGAAAAGAACACAATTCTTTGCACAAACTTGGAAGAATTTGGGACATTAAACTCACTAAAGTTAAAGGTTTTAAAACTGGAACAGAAACTTTGACAAGTAATAGCTAAAAGTGCCAATTGAGGAAATAATGGGTCTCAATGGTTTCCTATTTTATGAACCTTAGGTAGACCATACATGTAACCGGGCTTTGACCCTGAAGCAAATAAATTACTATAGGTAAACTTCCCCAATTTTATCCCTCAAACTTCTTAACATCCTATTTAATTTGTCTTCTAATTTAAAATCAAAATGGGGAATCGCCACAATATCTACATTTAACAACCTAATTTTGT
>NC_061098.1:38412266-38417266 GCF_015104395.2 Macrobrachium nipponense | reverse complement strand
CCTGTTTGACAATAACCTTTTAGAAAAGTTTAAAAGTTATAGGCCAAAACACAAAACGAAAACGACCTAAACCAACCTTGAAATCCATTATGATAAAAAAGATAGTTCCGTCCTTAAATGCGCAATCCTCCTCTGTTCAGCTGTTCATCGCCTAGAGTGCTTGTTTATATTTTCTAAAAATTCTCTCAGTCACAGCCTGTCCTTTGCGAGGATAAGGTACAGAATAGCCTTACTGTTTTAGTGTTATTTAATTATTTTTAATTTTTTTACACCCATATCATAATTTTTTAATGCTTTTTCTGTAGTTATTAAATAATTTTGATGTAACTGTACTGTACATAATTTCAGCGCTCAGTAAGTTTTTCTGTTTTAAGATATTCATAAATTTTTAAAATGTTTTACATTCTGATGTTGATGTTCATTGATATTTTGGTTAAAATTACAGTTTCAACCATTATGGGAAAACTGGAATAAAAATATATTTGTTGCATCAGAAATAATGTAGTTCCAACGGATTTAACATTTATTTTGACTGCAAACCATCCGATTTAGAGATTTATTATGTAATTGGAGTTAAAAAAAAACGAGTTTTTCCAGAAAAAGGTAAAAAAGTTCAGGAGAAGGACGCACCCGTTTTTCAAGTATAAACAACGAAAAACGGCAAAAAACGACCAGATTGGTGTTGCACATCACATAGAAACACGAGGAAATGAATAAAAAAGAAACCGTTACTCTTACACACAAAATCTAACCATAAACCTACTACTTCAATTATGGGGGATCCCAGTGGGAAGCGGGGTTTTTGGGTGGGGTGGGGGGAGGAGGAGAAAAGTGATTTTCGGGGCACTACCAACCGAACCTAATACAACCACCTAACCTTACCTAGGGCCCTGTACCCCTACCTAGGCCTAGCGGGGGGGCTCCGCCCCCTGCGCGACCCCCCCCCTTAAGGCCAGAGTGATTTTCGGGGCAATACCGAACTAATACAACCACCTAACCTTACCTAGGGCCCTGTACCCCTACCTAGGCCTAGTGGGGGGGGGGGAGGGGGGGGGGGGCTCCGCCCCCCCTGCGACCCCCCCTTAAGGCCACTACCTAACATCCATCAAACCAAATCCAAAGTGATGGTACTGCTGTATACATCGTTATACTGCCACCATTATAATATACTCTATAAATTTTTATGAAGCTTACCTTAAACTGTTTGGTTGATAAAGATGTGCTGCTGCTTTGAGAAAACGTGAAGCGTTTGCAAGGTTCCCTGAAATGCAACTTAAAGTAGGAAGTGGCCAGGTACCCGACGACCACATTGCACTGCAAACAATGCCAGAATGGGCCAGCCACTGCCTCTGCCATAGGTACAGGAAGACAAAATGCCGTTTTTGCTTCATTATTCGAGTATTCAGTCAAACAACGGATACCAGTGGACAATAGACAGGTAACTTTATTACTCCGCTGAAATGCTAGTGAAACTTAGTTTTCGACTAAAGTCGTTCGTAATTGGTTATGAAACCCATGACGTCATAACGATGTCACAAACACCTCTCCAGCCATAATGAGTTAACTGGAACTGCTTTTGTTTGCGTAAGAAAGTAAGTTAGAGGGCTCATTAAAAGTAAACATTACCGTAGATGAAACACCTCTCCCGACTTAGGAAAAAAAAAATCGAGGTAAAAACTTAATATTTTTTTTTTCACTGTAAGTATGCATTAGCGACAATAATGTATTGAGAAGACGTGTTTTGTTATCACGTGCTCTTTACTCGGAAAAATTAATCAATATCATAGATTTCCCATAATGGTTGAAACTGTACAATAATACCGAATTTTTAAATATCTGGTAATTTTTATGAATTATGCAGTGCATAGTTTTAATGTTCGTGTGTTATCTTTAGAATATAATATTGAGAATGCGACTATGAGGTGATGAAAACGTCGGAACAAAATAATGTACTGAGTACGATGCCTTTCCCTATGGTTTCCCCTAATAATATATATATATATTACATATATATATATATATATATATATATATATATATATATGTATATATATATATAGGGTGTATATATGTTTATATATATATATATATATATATATATATATATATATATATATATATATTTAATATATATATATACATATCTAATATATATATATAATATATAATATATATATATATATATATATATATATATATATATATATATCATCCAATAAGAAGTCGAGGCTAGTCCCCATCATGTAGCAGGTGAAAAGGCAAAACCGCTTAATACATGGGTTGCTTTATTGGTGCCAAAAGAGAAGACCTTGTCTTATCTAAACCCGATAAAGGTAAAGGCATTGTTATTTTAAATAAAAATGATTATATTAACAAAATGCAAGATATCTTGTCCGATAGCAACAAATTCCATAAAATAGGCCAAAAAGAATACAAAATAATCTTCAAAAACGAAGATAGAATCAATAGATTTTTAAGATCGCTCAAAGACAGGAAAGCAATAAGTCAAACTACCTATGAAGAGCTCTTTGTTACTGGTTCGTCTTTTTGTATTATGTACGGATTGCCTAAGGTGCATAAGAACAATATCCCTATGAGACCATCCCTCTCCTCCTATACAACGCCAAATTATAAAATAGCCAAATTTCCTGGTTTCTTTGTTAGACCAATGCTTTAACAACAAATACAAACTAAACAACTCTTAAGAATTCAAACAGAGTATACTCAGCCAAGACTCTGACCTCGTCATGGCCAGCTTTGACGTTGAATCGCTTTTTACAAATGTTCCCGTTGATGAAACCATTGACTTTATACTAAAAACCATTTTTGTGAATGACGATGATGTTTTCCAAGGTTTTAGCAAAGTTGACTTTAAGAAGCTTTTAGAATTGGCTGTGCGGGACACAGCCTTCGTTTTTAACGATGAAGTTTAAGTTCAGGTAGATGGCGTCGGCATGGGCAACCCATTGAGCTGCACCTTTGCAGATATTTTTATGTTCAAGTTTGAAAAGCAACTACTGGACAATTGTCCTGCCTCTTTTTAAGCCGCTATTTTACCGTAGATATGTGGACGACACATTCCTACTTTTTAGGGACCATCATCATTGCGACCTTTTCTTGAGATATGCAAACGCATCACACACACTAATATAAAATTTACATTTGAGAAAGAGAATGATAATAGATTGCATTTTATCGATGCCTTGGTCATACGAGAGAATGATGGTTTCAGAACGGGAATTTTTCGTAAGGCCACATTTACAGGTTTGGGGCAAAATTTTTATAGTTCTTGTTCTCTTTATTTTAAGCTTAATATCAACCCTAATTCACAGAGCTATAGCCTTTACTTCAAACTGGAGCTTGTTTTATAATGAAATTAATTTCTTGCAGGAATTCTTTAGGACCAATTGTTACCCAACTGCCCTGTTCTCTAGTTATGTCAGAAAAGCCCTACAGAAAATCTTCCACCCACCAGCTCCTGTACATCTAGCTTCTAAATTAAAATATTATGTTAGCTTTCCATACACTTACGATACCTCATTTATACCGCATTTGAGGAAGATAATGAACAAACATTTCCCAGCAGTTGATGTGAAATTCATCATAAGGAATCCAAAAACCATAGGCGGATTCTTTCGACACAAAGAAAAATTGCCTACTTTGATGCGGTCTGGCCTAGTTTACTTGTATACTTGCTGTTCGTGCAACGAACAGACTTACGTTGGAAGCACTCGCCGACTGCTCAAAGTACGATGTGACTCACACATAGGCATTAGTTACCGCACAGGGATGAAGCTTTCTAGTCCAGAGCTTTCAAACATAAGAAAACATGCACAAATATGCAAATGCAGAATCAACTACGATGATTTTCAGATAATTTTATCCAGCCCTAATGAAAACCAACTCCCTATACTCGAATCCTTGGCCATTAAGCACCTCGTTCCAACATTGAATAACAACACACTACAGCAGTTCCATTGTACATTGCTTAGACCGCCCACCCTTATCTTCTTTCCTTGGTTATCTCGACTCCTCCTCGCTCTGGCAGGCCTTTCAGCAACCGAACCTCGGGTTGTAAGGTTTGTTTTATATATATATATATTTTTTTTTTCTTAACAATTTTTACTTAGTGTTTAATACATTGTGTGTTTTAGTTATTTGATTTTTATTTAAAAAATTTCTATATACATATATTTATTTTTTTCTCGTGCTTATTTGTATGTAACAATTTTCGTTAATCTTGCTGGACAAGTTTGTAATTTATGTATTTTTGTTTTTTATAGCCTTAAAAATGAGACAATAGTCTTGAAACGTTGGCACCAATAAAGCAACCCATTTATTGAGCTGTTTTGCCCATTTTCACCTGCTATATATATATATATATATAATATATATATATATATATAATATATATATAACATATACTATATATATATATAACTAAATATATAAAAGATATAGATATATATATATATGTATATATATATATATATATATATATATATATATATATATATATATATATATATATCTATATAGATATATATATATATATATATTATATATATATATATATATATATATATATTATACATATATATATATATATATATATATATATATATACGTAAATATATATATATATATATATATATATATATAGATATATATGTATATATATAATATATTTATATGTATATATATATATATATATATATATATATATATATGTATATGCATATATACTATATGCATATATATATATATATATATATATATATATATATATATATATATATATATATATATATATCATTCGAGCTACAAATGTCCTTTAATATCTAATTCGCTCTACCTCGGAATTGATATATTTTTCATATATGTACCGATGGGGAATTTTAGTTGATAATAATTTCGTACCCATGGGATCGAACCTCAATTCCGAGGTAGAGCGAATTAGATATTAAAGGACATTTGTAGCTCGAATGATTTATATTAAT
>NC_061098.1:38404766-38407266 GCF_015104395.2 Macrobrachium nipponense | reverse complement strand
TAAAGTGGTATGTTCGTCATCATTTCGTATATATAGTTCATTGTATAAGTTTATCTGAGAAGATGATGCACTTGAATAAGGTAATTTTTCACTATCTATTATAATTAACGTTAATTTTGGACAAATGTGAGTTCTACACGAGGTTCGTTTTCCTTCAACGTTCAGGAATTGGAACACATAAAATGCATAAAAAAGTTTCCTTTTTTGTTCTTTTTCGTTAACGATAAACACGATATAGGAGGTATATGATGTTCATTGGATTTTCGTTTTTCAGCGGATCCTTTATGGAAATGATACTTGTCGTCTAACTAACAAAGGCCTGAAAGGACGGCGGTTGCAGATGCAAAGCGACGGCGAAGTTCACTTCCAAGTGTTCCCCGTTCCTTTGAAGTCAACAGGTGTGTCTGAGCGCGTTTTGCGTGTTCATATCAATACAGTATAGTATTTTTATAATGGCAGATATTTTATTTACTTAATGTAATTTACTACTCCAAAGTTATTCGTTAGTAACCTCAATTCTATAAAATTTCAAGGCAACTGAATGTGTCAACGAATGCTTATAAAAAAGAACGCAACCCTACGTGAGTCCCAGAACTTTAAATAACCATCACAAGGAAACGAGCATTTCGCCTCTTTTATTTTGACTTTAATTTGTGTTGAAGCCACTGTGCTATTCATTACAACTGATAATGCCATTGTAAACATTTATTCTTAGTTTGTAAATCTTCAATGAATAATAAAAAAAAGTGTAAGTCTGTCACCTGAGAAGACTCTTGTACTGCCATTTACTGATAGACAATGGCCTTTCAGATGCAGCCCCACTGCCAGCCACACTCCTCATCGCCATAGCAGTCGTAGCAACCTCTGTGGTCATTCTGGGAACTTTCTTTGGATGCAGGTTCTTCTGGAAGAAGAGAAACGGAGGACCAACTGATGGTAAGGATTTCTTGAGCAAAGGGACAGGGGAACAAAGGTACTACAGCCTTCCAGTCTCCCAGCAGTTTTTAAGGTTGCTAGCCTCAACCCCCCCCCCCCCCCCCCCCCCTCCCCCCCCCCCACCCCCCCCCCCCCCCCCCCCCACCCCACCCATCGCAACCTACTCCCCCGCCCCCCGCCGTTTCTAAGAACGGTAACAGATGGTCTTGGTGGACTGGTGGTTGGCAGGTCAAGATAGATTCGACAAAACAACAAATGTGAACCTGATGTTGTACCCGTCAACTCCCACCATAACTAAGTGATATAGGTCTTTTTAAATGTCAGCTGGGTTCATAGTTTGTTACCTACCTATCACACATCAGTCAACTCTGCTGAAAATGGGTACAAGTGAATGCCGGGGCCAAGAAAAGGGCGTAAGGCTAGTAATCTCACTCCTTATCCACTGCATTCTCAAAAACTGAGTTGTAATGTGTGGAAATGATTATAACTGCGTTTTCTTTAAAACATCGGGTTCAAGTAAGGGAGGACTGATCAGCATGACCAATATACAGAATGGCAATATGTAAAGCCTCATGCAGCCAAACAGGCGATCTCATTCTCATTCCATTCTTTCATCTAAGAATCTCCATTTATTTCCTGATTGACTGGCTTTGTCCTGTCCCACAGAAGCTAACTGTCGACTTGCATTGCAGGTGCAACATCTGCAATGTTCAGCATCAACAACCCCAGCTCTGCCGATGAAGGAATAGTACCAACACAAGAACACTTCGGAGCAGTTTCTCACCCAGAACCCCCCAGACCAAGTTCATGTCATGACAGTGAAAACAGCCTTTATGGCGCAATCATCCCCCGTTGATTCAGCAGTCAGGAACAGAGGCATGACGTCACTTGTGGGCAAAGTTGAACATGTCTGATTTGTGTAGTATGCCCTGATCCATAAGCAATTATCGAACTGCGTCAGTTTTTTTAAATCAAAGAAACCCTTTTGTAAATGAAAGGTATATGCCTCTATGAAAATCTGTACCATTTGAAAAATTCACTAGAATTTTTATTTTTCATTTTCTTTTATTTTTAGAAAATTTTTAATCAGATTGTTGATAGATGATTTATGATTAACAAATAACTATAACTAAATACCACTGGTTTGGTAAGAGGGACTCGAAAGGACTGCTTTCCTTACTGTGATCAAATTCGTGATGAGACGCTGTTTCTTGGCTGTTGTCCTTCATAATTTGCTGATTGAAAATTAAATTATATTGCCTGAATTGAAGCTCTTGTTTATTAACTTTATTTACTTAAAGACTTATAGAAGTTTGAAGGTACACTGAAGACTCCAGAAGGGCATCATCCCTGTTTATCTGATCTTAAATCTCTGGGTCCTTCTTTTGAATGTTTGTCTACAAAACGAAACTAGAGAAACAGCCATTACTTTATCAGTAAACTGATTAAAGAACCCGGATAGGGCGTGAATCTGTTCACGCCAGTGGCCAGTGGTAGGAAATCCTGCCCCATAAAATCTCTCGTTTTTGTCTATTTTCAAAATAATGTTGAAAGTGATCACCAT
>NC_061098.1:38389041-38399266 GCF_015104395.2 Macrobrachium nipponense | reverse complement strand
TAACAGGCCTATGAAGTGTTTTGGGGAATTATGAAGTTACAGCAAAAGTAAATATTTGGGTTACAAGATAAAGTGATATTTTTAGTTTTAAAGTCTATTTAAAATACTTGGTGAATTTATTTCATTTTTTCACATTTCGATTTTCTGTGCTTTGCGAAAGTTTTGTTTGTTGAAAGTTGCTTTTTTCACATTTCATGTGTTTACAATCATAATTTTTCACATTTTATCTTCTTCCCAGCTTGTTCCCATTTTTATATGGGGTCGCCGTTTCGGATGAGCCGTTTCCATCTATTTCTATCTTGTGCTTCTGCCTCATCAATTCCCTTCTCATTTAAGTCTCCTCTCACACAGTCCTTCCATCTCTTTCTTGGTCTCCCTCTTTTTCTTCTTCCTTGCACCTCCACCCCCATAGTATGTCTCCCAGCGTGGTCCTCATCTCTCCTCAACAGGTGTCCATACCATCTCAGCCTCCCTCCTGCACTTTCTTTGATACTTCCACCACCTTAGTTGACCCCCTTATGTAGTCATTTCTGATCCTATCCACTCTTGTTACCCCAGACATCCACCTAAGCATTCTCATTTCTGCCACATCCATCTTCTTCTGCTCTGCTTTTCTCATGCTTGCTGTTTCCGTACCATACAGCATTGCTGTTCTTACCACCGTCTTGTGAAATTTTCCTTTTAACCTAAGTGGCACTCTTTGTCACAAAGAACTCCCGAGGCCGCTCTCCAGTTGTTCCAGCCTGCCTGTACCCAATGTTTTACTTCTTCTTCCATACTTCCTCCAGCGTTAACAAAAGATCCCAAATACTTAAACTTATCAACTCTCCTTATTTGCTCTCCACCAAGCTGAATACTTTCTCTATCATCCCCCTCAGTGGTGGTACACATATATTCTGTCTTGGATCTACTTATTCTCATTCCTCTGTCCTCCAGTACTTGTCTCCATCTTTCCAATATCACTTCCAGATCTTCCCTGCTCTGTGCACACAGAACAATATCATCCGCATACAATATGTTCCATGGTACTGTCTCCCTTACTTACCTCTATTATAACATCCATCACTATGTTAAAGATAAATGGGCTCAGAGCCGACCCCTGGTGTAAATCCTACTCTCACCTCAAAACCTTCTGTCTCCCCAACACTGCTCCTCACTCTGGTAAATACATTCCGGTACATCTCTTGTATCAATCGCACATACTTCTCTGGCACCATCTTCTCCCTCAGGCTCCTCCATACCTCTTGTCTCGGGACTCGGTCATAAGCCTTTTCAAGGTCAATGAATACCATATGTAGGTCCCTTTGTCTTTCCCCGAATTTCTCCATTATTTGCCTCAGACAAAATATACCATCTGTTGTTCCCCTTCCCTTCATAAATCCCATCTGCTCTTTACCTATTTGTACTTCTTCTCTCAGTCTAGCATCTATCATCCTTTCCAGTATCTTCAAAGTGTGGGACATCAATTTAATGCCCTATAATTACCACACTCTTGGACATCGCCTTTCCCTTTAAAAATTGGGATCAATATACTCCCACGCCACTCATTTGGTATCTTTTCCTGTGCCAAAATTTGATGCATTTACACATTTTGTGTTCTCATGTTTGATTAACTTCCTTAAGTGTTTCTTAATGATTTAGTATTGCATACTTGGTTCAATTTTACACTTTAATAATTGTGGTAATTTTCATTTGCTTAAATTTTCTTTTCAAACCTTAAATTTTTCTTAATAGTTTACATTTTTCTTGATTGATTTAATTTCTTGATAAATTTATCTTTTTGGTTTAATTCAAGAATTAATTAAATATTGTGTTGTTCTTAAGTAATAGTAAAATTTGCTACACAGTAATTCTGTGACTTCTACTTAAAAATGTTGAATTTATAAATATATTTTTGTATTCAAAGTTTTTATAACAGTGTGTCTTTTATTGGCCACCAGTGATAGGAATAAGTCTGTGTACATGCCAGAGTGATAGATTGTGCTGTTTCTTCAATTTTCTTGAAGTGATTCAAGACAGGGGAGACAGATAAAGGTATTTGACGGAGTGATGCCCTTTAAGTAGTTTAAGCTTATATGAATACCTCACACTTGTTTTGATAATCTTAGTCTGTTTTGATAAAATCAGTCTGATTTCTCGCTTATTTAATAAGCTTTTTGGGAATCACTGTTGCCTTCAGTGTACTCAGTCGTATTTTATCTGATATGAAAGTTAAGTATCTGGCTTCCGTGACGTAACTTTGAATTCTATGATTGATAACTGTAATGACCAGATATTGGGAACCCTTCGACACAATACACACACAAAACATACATACATACATACTATATATATATATATATATATATATATATATATATAATATATATATATATATATATATGTAGTATATATATGTATGTGTATATATATGTATATATATATATATATATGTATGTATATGTATGTATGTATGTATGTATGTATGTATGTATGTATATATATATATATATATATATATATATATATATATATATATATATATACACATATACAAATATGTATAAAACACGACTCTTGTCACCACTTACCAAGAAACCAGTCCAGTATTTGATCTTTGGCAGTTGAAGTTCCTGTAGTAGCTGTTCTTCAACATGAGTGAGTTCCTTTTACCCTTGTTCGCCTTTGAACTCCAGCGGATTCAGTCATTACTGATCCTCAGATTTCCGTTGGTGCTTTTCCGAGTTCGATGGGCAATGTAATAGTGATTTTGTATTCTTCTCTCGCGGTTATTGTTATTCAGGTAAAATTCGTGTGACTTTTGCAATGCCCTCTTACATTCCTTCCATTTGAAGTTTGTGTATTTTATTTCTAAATACAGGAAAATGAAAAAAAAAATTATGTTAGCATAATATCTTTGCATTTTACGGATATATCACAGGACATGAAATGACTAAGTTGGGCTCTTGGTTTCGTGGTCTTTCCGGGTTATTGGCCTTCAGCTACTAGGCTATGAAAATGTTAGTTCAAAAGGCTGGACTTTCCTTTACTGCTCTCATGATAACAACCAGTACAAGGTGTTCTCCTGATGCATTATATAGTTTGTCTGAACTTACGACTTTAACATTTATCATTAATTATTGTTTTATAAGAAGGCGTGAACTCTCCCACTCCCCCACTCTCTCTCTCTCTCTCTCTCTCTCTCTGTAACTGGCACATTTTTTTATTATTAGCTTTCCTCCCCCTTCCCCCTTCACCACTACCCCTTTTTCTTTTACGCTCTTGAGATAGGGAACTTTCTGTCTGCCTCCCTCCTTACATGCACAAGAGAATCTTCTAAAGCTGCAATAACACTTACCCATAAAAACGGCTATTGGCGAAAGACAACGGAAGGTTGACATAATTTGGAGATCTGTTTCAGAATGTAAATGAAGCCTCATCATTCAGATGCGGAAGGAGCTGAATTAAATGTGAGATTCGTATCGATCGCCATATCCTTGGTCTAATTAGAAATGATATTTTATTATCAATATAATTTTCAGGAATGCTATCCCATGCAATGTCCTGTTTTCCTCTGAGTAACTAGAATAAACATAGTAAGGATTTTCTCTGGGCATTTGGCGGAGTTTTCCACAATAGTCTTATTCCTTTGGGTCTCTATCCAGGTCTGCATTGTAGCTTGATGTCTTGTGACAGAGTGTAAAAATATAGTCGTTCCGAAACTCTACTAAAAAGAAGAGTGAAAGAAATAAAGTTCTGTTGGGTTCCTTCCCATGTTGGGATGGCTGGGAGTGAGAAAGCTGACCAACTTGCAAAGTCTGCGGTCAGCTCCCCAGAACCCACAAGATGCCTACTACCATATCGGGATTTGTATCCTCTAGTAGGTCAGAGAATTAAAAAATGTTGACAGTCCCCCAATGGGAGGATATTTTAACTAATAAAAAAATGCGTAGTATCACGTCATCGGTGTCTCCTTGGTCATATCTGTATATGCCAAGGAGACAAGAAACGATGTTGTGCAGAGTGAGGATTGGACATACAAGACTCAACTATGGGTTCTTGATGTCTCGTGAAAATCCACCATTTTGCGAGAACTGTACTGTGCCATTGACTGTGAGACATTTGCTGGTGAATGTCCCAGACTTGGGAATTTGAGACATAGGTTCCTGTCTTGGGTATGTGATAGATTAGTAATTTTATCCTATCTACAATCATAATCAATCAATCAAGAAACTTTCTCTGGGTCATTTTTCAATAATGATTACAAAAGGCAAAAATATTCAACTTGGACAGTGTGAGGTTCCCTGATTCTCTTGCAAACTTTAATAGGTCGGCTCATACTTATTTTCCTTTTTGTGCAAGACAAACCATCCCTACAGTTGACATCATCGCGAACACAATTGCAAAGAATGATCGTGGAGTTGTTCATCCTGAAAAATGCTGCAGTCATCAGGTCATATTTTCACTTGTAGGAAAGAATAGACACTATTTGTTACACATTCCCACAGGCCGTAAAACTACTGCTTCAATAATCTTAGAGTACACAAAATGTATGCAGTCAGTGAACATGATTCTTTTCAAGGCAATCTAGATGAGCTTTTTATGTCCACATATATAACTGTATCGTCAGTTCTACAGATTATATGGAAATTTTCCTTCGTTGGCAAAAGGTTGAAATAAAATTCAGTATCAGGACTAAGAATATGGATTTACTTCACAGAAAGACACTTGACTGAATCAGGTAAATAAGTATCTAAGGATAACGAAAATGACTGTAATGAATGTCATCATAACATGAGAAAGAAAATCCTCAACATCGCCACAAGCCGTTTCTTGTGACGAAGGAAAACGGCTTCTGTCAAAGGTGCACTGAGGACTGCTTCCTTCCGTTCTCTCAGAGGGTTCTCGTTCAGGAAATGCGATCCAACTGAGTGGTGAGATCCCTGGAGAAACGAGGCTCCGTCTCTGATTCATGGCTGCTGGTACTCCCCGGTGGTCGACAGAATCCTTCTCAGTCCTAGTCAGTCTGTTTATCTAGTTTCATTTTGTAGACAAACTTCCAAAAGAAGGACCCAGTGATTTAAGAGCAGATAAACAGGGAGGATGCCCCTCTGGAGTCTTCATTTACATTCAAACTTTCAAAAGTCTTTAAGTAAATAAAGCTAATAAACAAGAGCTTCAATTCAGGCAATATAATGTCATTTTCAGTCAGCAAATTATGAGTGAAAACTGCCAAGAAAAAGGTTCTCATTACAAATTTGATTACCATAAGGAGAGCGGTCCTTTTGAGCCCTTCTTACCAAAGCGGTCATTTATTGATCATAAATCATTTCTCCACAATCTGAGTAAAATTTTCTATAAAAAAACTAGTGATTTTTTCAAATAGTACTGACTTTCATAGAAGCATATACCTTTTATTTAGAAAATGGTTTCTTACGATAAAAAAAAACTATCGCAGTTGGATAATTGTTTCTGAAACAGGACATACTACACAAACCAGACACCTCCAACTTTCTCCCACGAGTGACGTTATGCGTCTGTTCCTGACTGCTGAATCATCTGCGGATGACAAAGCCGTAAAGCCTGTTTTCACTGACGTGAAATGAACTTCCTCTGAAGTGTTCTGCCGTTGGTACTACATCATCGGTGGAGCTGGGGTTGTTGATGGTGGACATTGCAAACTGTTTCACCTGCAATGCAAGTTGATAGTTAGCTTCTCTGGGATAGAACAGAGCCAGTCAACCAGGAAATAATAAAAAAAAAGAATAATGAGATTCTGGAATGAAAGAACAGAATGGGACATTTCCTCTTTCTCTCTTCCCTTAGAATCCTGTCCGTCTGGCTCATGAGAATGAGATTGCCAGTTGGCTGTATGATGCTTCACATTTTTCCAGTCCGTATATTGCTCATGCTGATCAGTCCTACCTTACTTGAGCATTGGTACTTGATCCTTTAAACAAAACGCAGTTATAATCACATTCAAACATTATAGCTCTGCTTTCGAAAATGCAACGCATGAGTGAGATTGCTAGCCATACGCCCTTTTCTTGACCCCAGCATTCACTTGTACCCATTTTCAGCTGAGTTGACTGATGTGTGATAGGTAGGTAACAAACTATGAACCCAACTGACATTTAAAAAGACCTATACCACTTAGTTATTGTGTGAGTTAACTGGGACATCATCCGGTTCACATTTGCTTTTTTGTGGAATGTATCTTGACCTGCCAACCACCAGTCCACCAAGAGCATCTATTGCTATTCTAAGAAACGGCGTGGTTGGGGGAGGTGGGGAGAGGGGAGGCTGGGGGGGGGGGGCAGCAACCTCAAGAAATGCTCTGAGACCGGAAGGCTGTAGTACCATTCTTCCCCTGTCCCTTCGCTCAAGAAATCCTTACCTTCAGTCGGTCCTGCATTTCTCTTCTTCCAGAAGAACCTGCATCCAAAGAAAGTTCCCAGAATGACCACAGAGGTTGCTACGACTGCTATGGCGATGAGGAATGTGGCTGGCGGAGGGGCTGCATCTGAAAGGCCAGTGTCTATCAGTGTATGACGGTACACTAGTATTGTGTCATCCTGAGCGTTCACACTCCAACAAAGAAACTAACTGACAGACTCACACATTCTCGGCCTCACCTCGTCAAAGAGGCTCACTCCACGTTATTTTATTATCCTGGATAGTATCAACGATCATGCTTTGGCTCTGCAGCAGTCACTCAGCGTAGCTGCCTCTAAAGTACCACTCCAAAACTTCTGACTGAAGTCAGAGTTATAGTTCCTTGGATGCTTAGGCTGTAATGTCCCTCAGCCTCCTGAGATCAACTTTAAAAGTCCATTGAATTTCAACTGTTCTTTTTCCATTCATTTAAGATTTACACAATGAAAATAAATGTTTACAATCGTATTATCAGTTGTAATGAATCGCACAGTGGGTTCAACCAAAAATAAGGTCAAAATAAGAGGAAAGGGGTAAAATGCTCGTCTCCTTGTGATGGTTTTTTAAAGTTGTGTGACTCAAGCATTGATGCGTTCTTTTTATGAGAAGTCATTTACACCTTCAGTTTCCGTGAAACTTTATAGGAAGGTGAGAAATTGAGATTACTAACGAATAACTTCGGAGTAGTAAATTACATTAAGTAAATATATCTGCTATTGTAAAAATACTATACTGTATTGATATGAACACGCAAAACACGCTCAGACACACACCTGTTGACTTCAAAGGAACGGGGAACACTTGGAAGTGAATTTCGCCGTCGCTTTTCATCTGCAACCGCCTTCCGTTCAGGCTTTTGTTATATACAGGGTGAACATCATTTCCATAAAGGATCCGCTGAAAAACGAAAATCCAATGAACATCATATACCTCCTATAGCGTGTTTATCGCCAACGGAAAAGAACAAAAAAGAAACTTTTTATGGATTTTATGTGCTCCAATTCCTGAATGTGAAGGGAAAACGAAACTCACGTAGAACTTAAACTTGTCTAATAATAACGTTAACTATATCAGGGAGTGAAAAATTAACTTATTCTAGTGCATCATCTTATCAAATAAATTTTTCAGATGAACTATATATACCAATAATGACAAACATACCACTTTATTTATGCAGATAATTGACCAATCTTTTGATGCATTTATGTTGAGATGTCGGTGTTTTTCCAGCTCGTGGAACAAGCTGAGTTCAGTTCCGACTTCTCGGCCAAGTTTGTTCCAGAGAGCCACCCACACTTCGTCTTCCTCGGGAAGGTCAAGAAGGACTTCTTCCCCAGGAGTGGCGTTTTGCAGCTCATCTGAAGAGGAAAATATAGACTACGTGGTTGTAGACTAATGAAGGGAGTGCTTATCAAACCCTTATGTAACAGAAGACCAGACTTAAATCTTGTTAAAAGGAGGGGCCAAATGGCATCTACTTCTCCACTGAAGGGGGAGAAATAAGTCCTTTTGGTGACTGATCAATAATATGAAGTCGGGTGGATAGAAATAAAAATCTTATATGCTAAGAACATCGTTTTGGTAGCTTTTGCATGTGTGTATATATATATATATATATATATATATATATATATATATATATATATATATATATATATATATTAACAGCGAAGGCATCGCCCCCCCTGTATTTAATATTTGGTATGCATTTAGCCATAGCGTAAGGTGAACTGGTTACACTCAGTCCCTCCCCTCTCTCTCTCTCTCTCTCTCTCTCTCTCTCTCTCTCTCTCTCTCTCTCTCTCCATTATCTAAGGTCATCAAATCAGAGTCGGATCTACAAAAATATATATGTTTATTTAAAAACAAAGTACTAGTTGAATAATTCAAATTCTTACGGGATAATTAACTGAATGATAATGGTTCAAGTCTCACAGACAAGCCCCCGGTATTTATATAGTCTTTAATTAGTAATTAGTCACACCAATTATCTCTTCTCTAAAATATTATAGTTCCCTCCACTAGGACACTTAGCCCCCTCACCAGGACACTCGGTCCCCTCACTAGATCAGCCTGTTTAAAAGACAGGAGAACATACTAGTGAGCACACACAATTGTAAAGACAAAGTCAAAAGATTAAATGAAATAGAACATCTTTACAAGATATCAAAACAAGCCATACCTTTGGCTTAATTATAATAACTCACCCATTGCTGCTTGGAATGTCAACACTGAAACAAATATAACTTTCGCAGAGCTATCCCAGCATTCTGCCTTTTCTCCCGTAGCTGTCTCCCTAGTTCTTGGCTAAACCATGCCATTAAGAATGGACATAGTTCGTACAGGTACACATGAATTCACACTCTTCTTCAACGCCCCAAATAACTGGTCACAGCCAGTTTTCAAAGGCACCTTGAACAAGCCCTCACAAACTCACATACCCACAGAACGAACATTAACCTACTTAAGTAAGCATCTTAGTGTCACACCATCCAGAAAAGATTTATCAGCCTTCTCTAGGTTGTCGCTCGGACTCTGTCTCCATGGGAAGTTAAAAATGATGAATCTATAAATTCCTCCTTTTTACATACATATATATTACTACTTTCAAAACCCATATATCCCCTCTCTGACTGTATAAAATATTATGTCTAGAATTTTACAACATTTTTACAGATTCCTTAGCTAGGATATTTTAAAATGTGTGTTCAGATTTCGTATAACATAATTTAAAAAGAATATATAATGTAGTAAAGAAAGAAAGAGATTATCTTTGTTCCTTCAAAACTGGAATTGTTTCCCTATTATGTCAACGCCTTGCGATAAGAGAACCCGAAGCTTCTGCTTTGCTTTCCTAATCTGTCAACACATTTGATTAGAGACCTTGAGGTCTTCCTTGTGTTTTGGGAATTCTGTCATCATATCTGATAGGGACTTTTGCTTCGGTCAAATATGTGTCTTTTTTGAACTGGTACGTATATGAATGTATACTCGTTTTGTACGCGTTCGTCTTTGCCGAATACCATGTGCAGATTTCACAGTTTGTCTGTAAAGTTACGTCAATTTTCGAAGTTTCTGGAAGCATTGTATCATCTTCCTCATTGCCCAAAACGTTTTGTGCCAGATCCACTGCCCAGCTCTTGTGTGAATTGAAAGATTTCATTCGGGCTTAAATCCTCAAAGCGTTCAGATCTTTCTCTCTCTCTCTCTCTCTCTCTCTCTCTCGACATACTTGAGATTATATTAACGTAACGTAATTGGTCACTCGTAACTCGTAGATTTAAGATTTGATATTTCTTAGAGTTTATTTAGTATTATTTAGTGCTTTTTGTGGAATCTGAACAAACATTGTGTGTGTATCAGCACCTGTTTTTGTGAATTTTTTTTAACAAGCTGCAGCAAGGTAAAGTGTTATATTTTTTATTAGTTGCAACTAATAACTAATAATTATTGGTTATGATGGTTAGGTAAAAACTAATAACTAATAGTTACAATGGTTTGAGTGAAAAGATTTACATTTTTACACATTGCAAATTTTTGTGTTTGTGTTTGTTTCATTTAAAGTGCATTTATCCATTTTCTTATTGGAAGTGTGTCTTTTCATTTTATATTCTGTGTGATTAATAATTTTAGCAATTTTGGTATTTTCCACATTTTTCTGTGTTTCCCTTTGCATTCTCAATTTAATTAACTTAGGTATTTTCATTCATTAATCATTGCACACTTAATTGAATTTAACACTTATGAATTAATTACATTTACTTAGAAGTCTTTCCAAGTTTCATTATTGTTTAGCACTTGTGAATTAATT
>NC_061098.1:38369041-38379041 GCF_015104395.2 Macrobrachium nipponense | reverse complement strand
CATATAGCAGTTTATTGGGGTGGTGCATGTTTATTTTATCTTTTATTGGTGGATAATGTATTATTAATTTTTGGTGTAGGGTTTGTGTGTGCATAAATATATCAATGTTACTGAGGTCAGGGCAAATCTTGAATTATAAGAGTTTTCATACAGAAAGCACAATGGCAGACGCAAGTGGAAACCAGACTCTGGTATACAAAATAATAAATATAAGTGCGGGGGTCAGCCCGTTTTGAGGTATTGTAGATGGCGTTCTTTCCCAAACAGTGCAAATTTTTAATGAGGAGGTGAGTAACTATTTAAACGCCAAGGGAATTACGGATGATACAGAGGCGTTCACAGAGGCAAAGGCCTTGTTAGATTTCAATAAAGGAGATTTATCTTTTAGGTGTAGGAGTTTTCAGTACACAAAATGTCGGTCATGGACTGAATTACAAGCATTTTTAAGAGCGGCTTATGGCTCAAAGGAACACAGTGATATGGTAAGAGATTTAAGAGAGCTGTACAAAATCTGGAAAGGCACAACAAGCCTTATGGAGCATAGCTCAAAACTTTTTGACCCACCGGGAGAATGGATACAGAAATTGAAAAATTCCAAATGGGTAAATGGGAATAATGTCTCACTCGACAATTTACACAAATTGATACATTTCACAATGCTATTACATGACATACCAGATGCAATAGTGGACAGTTTTGATGAAAAGATTGGACCTACATCAGACGAAGAATTAATTTATGCCCAAATTCAGAAACATATATCCAAATGTCCCACGGTGGATAGTACATTTTTTAGCGACCGGTCCAAGAAATACGTTGCAAAGAGACAGAATTTCCGTCTTCCCGTTTGTGTGCAAAGGAATATAATAGAGGATCGATTAATCAAAGGCAACAGCAGTTGTGTTGCTACAATTGTAATAAACCAGGGCACACAAAGAAAGTATGTAGAGTCAAATATTGTAGAATGTGTAAGTGTGGATCACTGGTGGCAAGCTTGTCCGTCTCAGATACGGAGAGATGCGAGACCTACACCTCAAAAGTCCGGGAGTTACAATACGAGAACTTCCTAGGCAGGTCACTTAATAAGAGGGCCAAGGGATCAGCAAAATTTTTGGAAAGCCGATCAACAAAAAAGGGTACAGATGATTTGTACGTGCCATTGTAGTCTCGTGGGGAACGCCCCAGAGCCCAGGCCTATATTATTTGGAACAGTGGAGGATGTGGATATCCCGGTCTTTATTGACACCGGTGCATCTATCAATTTAATGGATCATAATTTGTATCAATCCATGTTCTCCCATTACGCTTTGAAATCCTTAATGGAGACGGTGTGTGTGGTGTGGAAGCCCAAAGATTAATCACCCTGGGTTTTGTCAGAATACTGTTACAGTGGGTGATATAGTGTTAATAGAACCATTTTTGGTTATAAAAGGGGTTGCGTTGGGCAGCAGACTTTTGCTGGGCCATCCTACATGTAGAAGACACAAGATATCGGTCCATGCAGGTGTTAGTGGTATAACAGTTGGAATACATGGTGCTTTTATCCCTTATGAGGACTCAAGTGAAACTAAGGATATGGAAATTACTGAGAATAGGGGTGTGTTTGGCGGTGCTAAAGGTAATGATACCAGGGATATGGGGAGTGATGATACTAAAACCCACACTGATAATACGGGAAATAATTGCAGTGATGTTAAACGGGATATTGATTTTGGTGGGTGTGACAATGGCGTTATGGGTGGTGATACTGATACTAACACTGATATTATTACTTATACTAACAATGGGGTCTTGGTGGGTGCAGTGAGAAGCATGGGAGGTGATATTTATGGGATCATGGAACGGGGAGGTACTAACCACAAATATAAATGTGTTTTATCAGAGGATGTTATTTTAATGCCAGGTTCAAAGACTATGGTTAAAGTCAAATTGAGGGAAGTGAGAAAACCCACAGAAGTATGCGTAATTGAGGGTAACGAGAAACTAAGAGGGGTTATTAGCACTGTATCAGTGAGCAGTGTATCAAACACTGGTGTTACATGGATAAAATTACTGAACTATAATGATACAGTTAGGAAATGCCAGAAGAATACATATGTAGTAGATCTCCAAGATTGGAGTAATGACAGTGGTTCAGTGGCTGTTGTAGAGGGGAAAACTGAGTTTTCAGAGGCAGAAATGCAATCAAGGAAGCAAATATTCAGAGAACATTTACCTATTGTGGATTATAATGAGCATATAGAAGTGGTAAGCGAGCTCTTGGCAGAATTTGGGGACATGGTAGCTTACGATGGGATAAACTGGGATTGACTAATGTGTTAGAACATAAGTTAAACTTAGAGAAAGGTACAAAACAAAACCATTTTATTCATGCATACTGCATACCTTTCAAAATCAGAGAACAGGTAGAAAAAGAGGTCAATAAATGGGAAGAGGAAGGAATCATTAGACCAAGTGTGTCCCCATACAACTTACCTCTGTTAACAGTGCCTAAGAAGGACAGTTCTGTCCGAGTATGCATCGATTTTAGGCGTTTGAATGAAAAAACAATTCCTGACCAGTCGCATGCTTACCAGATATTTTTGTAGAAATCGGGGGACATAATATTTATAGCTCAATTGATTTAGTGCATGGTTTTCAGCAGGTCCCTCTTAGTGAAAATAGTAAGGAATATACGGCCCAAGGGACACTGAATTTACGCGGATGCCATTCAGTTTATCGGGTAGTCCAATGACCTTTACCAGGATGGTAAAACACAGTTTTGAATGGGTTATTGAGTAAAAATATTTTTGTGTACATGGATGATATAGTAACTGCAACAGAATCGATGGGGCAACACTTGGAAGTGCTTAAGGAAGTACTTAGGAGACTTAGGTTAGCAGGATTGAAAATTAAGCTAGCTAAGTGTTCCTTCTTGAAAAAGCAAATCCCATATATAGGTCATGTCATATCTAAGGAATGGGTTAGAGTAAACGACGATAAAGTCAAAGCAATAGCAGATTTTCGCACCCCCCCCGAAATCAAAAGAGAGAAATTAAGTCATTCCTGGGGATGGTGAGTTTTCGTAAGTTTGTGAAAGGATTTTCTAACATAGCAGCTACTCTAACAGATGTATTGCGGGATGACATTCAATTTCATTGGGGAAAACCCCAAGAAGAAAGTTTTCAAAAACATAAGGACGCATTAATGAATCCCCCAGTTCTGAAATTTCCAGATTTCAGCAAACCATTCACATTAGTGACTGATGCCAGTCAGGAGGGTATAGGTGCTTGCCTTATGCAAAAGTTTTATGCTGAAAAAAAAAAAAAAATTCAATCCCATAGCATTTTATAGCAGGAGGTTTAGGACAAAGGGCAGCAATGAAAGATTAATGGCTACCGTAGATAAAGAAGACTTTGCAATAGTATCAAGTTTGGTTCATTTTAAAATGCTACTGATGGGGAATAAAGTAGAAGTCCTTACAGACCCCAGGCCATTATTGGATCTTTTTAATAAACCTGATTTGTCTCCTAAAAGAGCTCGATGGTTCTTAACTATCAGGGACTTCGAGGCAAAGCTCAAATATATAGAAGGCATATTAAATGTAGTTGCGAATGCCCTTAGTAGAAATTTTATGATATGGAAGGATCTCAATTTACGCTAGTTACTAGCGATTCTATACATGGATATGAGTCTCATAGAGCAAAGACAGGATGGAGATGAAATTTGGCAGACGCAAAAAGCGTTTTTTAGAGGGGAATTAGTCAGGAAAGGCTATAAATTCTTTTGGTTAGAATTAGAATGTAATCTTTTGGTCAGGAAATTAAATATAAATTAAGGACTAGTGAAAGTAAAGGAGACACGACACAGATTGCAATCCCGAAAATCCTAATTCCAGTGGTTTTGGATATAGTGCATTGCAGGTTCGGTAGTCCACACTTGGGGATAGAAAAATGTATAATGAGGTGCGTGCTAAATATATTCGGAAAAGTATGTGGAAAGATGTGGAAAATTTTGTGAAAACTGTACAGTATGCAATGATTGCAAACCTGCAAGGATAACTTCCTGCAAATTAGAGTTCTATTCGATACCAAGTTGACCCTTTCAGAGAATACATATGGATATCCTAGGAAATTTTTGTGAATCTAGATATGCGAATAAGTTCCTGTTGGTAATAATAGATGAACTTACGAGGATAGTAGAAATTTTTCCACTTAAGCATAAAACAGCTGAAGAAGTAGACTATAGAATTTTTCAGTGGTATCATTTGCAGATATGGCTCACCCGAGGTTTTATTGACCGACAATGGCAGAAAATTTGTAAACAAAACTTTAGAATGCTTGGCAGAAGTCATGGGGATACAGAAAGTAACAGTTATTCCAAACAGACCTGAAGCTAATGGGTAATGTGAACGAGCAAACAGGAAATGGGCTTGAAGCTCTCAGGAAGACTGTAGGAGGAAATGATAAAAAACTGGGATGGATATATAGATGTTGTTAGACATAACATCAACACTCTGGTTAGTGATTCCATTAAAATGTCTCCATTTGAAGCATTGTTTGGTTGCCAAGCACGAGGCACATTTGATCTGTTAACTATACCTCATCATGGAGAAGATACAATCGAAGCATTAATTTCCAAAGCAAAGGAGAGGCATACCTTTCTCAGCCACAATCTCAGGCCACGACTCGAGAAATTGTGGAAAGAACTAATAAAAGAGCATTTGATGTTAAAATCACTGTTGGAGACATGGTATTTTTTAGAATTCAATGTGCGAAATGAACTAAATTACAAATTAGGTCCGAAATTTGAGGAAAGACAGGTAACAGGTTTATAGTCTGAGATGAAAAGACAGGTCGGTCAAAATGAACTCCATATATCTAAACTGAAAAGAGTTGGTTGTATTAACTAAAAATAATATCGTGCGGTTTCATTTTTTTTCTGATTTTGCAAATTGATGATGAAATGTGATTAGTCAGTTTAATGTAACGTTTTTTTCCTTTCATTTCGTCAACTATTTTTCTTGTTATGCACAAATTTCAGCGATTTGGAGTAAAAAACCAGAGGTTAATTATTTCATGATGAAAAAACGGAGTGGAAAGTATGGGAAATTCTGTTTCAAGTTGAAACACATTATAAGAGGTCCGTGTGGAGATTCCTGGCGGTATTAGTTTATTGGGGCTGATTTTTTTTTTGGGGGGGTGGCTATTTTGTTGGTAAATTTTTTTTTGGCCATAATTTTTGGTGATGATCTGTGTTTTCACGAGCCAAAGAGTAGGGGATTGTGGTTCTTTTGGTATTACGGCTCTTGGGGGTGGTACTAGTGCATTGTGGTGGTGGCCCTATAAAGGTGTTGTATTTTTATATTCACCAGTAGTTATATTGGCGGTGTATATATATATATATATATATATATATATATATATATATATATATATATATATATATATATATATACATATATATATATATATATATATATATATATATATATATATATATATATAATATATATATATATATATATATATATATATATATATATATATATATATGATATTCCTACAAAATTGGCATTGCATTTTTATTAACTTGTTTGGGTTAATTAGAATTCTTCTGAAGTTCTTCCTTTTCTTTTCCAGCAAACGTAAATCTTATTATAAGTTCAGAGCTCACCTTTGTTGCTATGAGAAGCAGCATCCACTGTGATGTCCATTTCAATTTTTCAAACTCTCCATTGAGTATTTCTTCTCCTAGATAAGACACTGTGCAATTGATACGTGGCCATGTGTGTTCAGTCCTGAAACCTACGACGCACGTGTCACTGTTCGGCAGACGAAAAACTGCTGGTTGGCCGTTTGATGTAGTCTGGACCGCCGATTTCTGTCAAGGAATAGTAACTATAATGAAGTTTACAGTGACTTTGCTGGTAAACAAAATTAAAAATAAAAATGATTAATAATAACAATAATGTACCCTGATTTTGCAGGCCAACATAAGTTTATTGAATGTTCTATAAAGACCTCTCAAGAGAAATGTCTCCATGTTTGTCCGTTAATCTTGAGATATATTTGCACGTCCAAATATGAGGTCATGCTGGAGTTGCGACAAGGTAGGTCATCGACAGTGAGGCAAGAGCGGAAGAAAGAGTTTTTTTTTTATTTTATTTTTCTTTTTTGGCAGCTGGACTCTTCAGTCTGTATGAAACTTTCAGCATTCCTACTAGAGGACTTCCAATACAGGCAGGCATCCCAGTTAACATGGTGGCTGATCCAGATTTCCACACCTGTGAACCAGATTCCTCGGCAGACTGTTTTGGATTAGTCTTCATTGCAGATGTCAGATATTTAAAACAGGTTTACTTTAATGTTATGTAGTATGGTATATTAATATTGATAATTGGCCTTTATAGAATTATTGTACTTTAAGACCAACATTATCAATCGTCTAAATAGACTTTCTCATGTGGGTCTTGATTATACCGTATTTGCAACTTTACCACGAGCTATCTGCTTTTTTAAGAAGATCGCATACAGCACCATCTCTTACCGTAGTGTCAAACATCTATATGAATAAACAAACCCAGCAATTGTTTGGCTCACTGCAGAGAACGACTGAATATATCTGCTATCCTTTCAGACACTAAGTGATGCTGAGTAAGAATCTCCATATACGGATGAGGGAAAGGTTCCCAAAATGTATGTGGGCCATGAAGGTTATTGTGTATTAAGGTAAAGCTGATGGTTCTAGAAGTTTCTTAAAATGAGGCCTAACATTACTTGGTATTCCAGTCAAGGTGCATTGTAGGTTTCCAATATAAACAGTTGAAACATACAACAGAGGCATTGATGAGGGAAGGAGACTAGTACTTGTTTAGATGATGAACAGGGTTTATGGCAAGGTATTTGGAATGAAACAGCTAAGGGAGAAATTTGAGAGTCAGTGAAAAAGCTGTACCCAGCATTCAGGAAAAAGCGGATGACAGACTGAACAAAGACAATTTATGGGGTGCTTAGAGTTGTGGTATACGTTAAAGGTAAGTTTTAGAGAGCATTGAAATTAACCCTAATAAGATTGGCTGGTTTGATGTAAAAGTGAGCCAGAGACAGGAGCGTGTCATATCTTCATTGCTGTTTATTTTTTCATAGATGAGTGACTTGACAAGGCAGAGAGAAGTAATTGAAGGTAGGTGCCAAAGTATGCTGTAAGAAAATGAAATGTGAATGGAGTGTAATATGGCTCATGCTTGCAAATGATACTGTGCTGATCGGGATGGTGAAGAAAAACACTGATTGAACAATTTGAGATTGTTGAGGGCATATGTGAGCAAGTGGAAGTTTTTCACTGTAGATGTAAATCAGGAACATGGAGTGCTGACTGTAAGTCAGAATTGAGGAAGAATGGAGGTGACTGATTTATAAAGGCATTTGTAAGTAAATTTGACAGATAACTGCAGGATAAGAGAAGAGGTGAGTCGCAGATTAGATGAAGCATAAAGCTAGCAGGGTGCATGCAAAGATGGGAAATGACACTGCGTGTGATATGGAAACTATGGCGATTGTGATTCAAGGGCTGATGAGCGACCCATTTTCATAGAAGCAAAAAAGGGATGTTGAATGCGAATGAAAGGAATAAGATAGAAGCATCTGAGATTAACTGGTTGCGTGTTGTGTTTGAGATATGAAAAACTAAGAGTGAGAACGTAAGAGATGTGTTTAGGTAGTGAAAAGGTTAGCATGGGTGAAAGGGGGGATAACAGTGCTTTGGTATGGTTTGGTCATGTGGAAAGAATGGAGAATGACAGGCTGGTGAACAAGTGTGGAATTTGTAATTGCTAATGAAGGGGGAGGAGGAGAGAAACCCTTAGAAAATTTTGAAAAGCTAGATTTTAAGATAAAATGGGCAAGATGGGCCTTCATATACATATAGCCTGGGAGTAGTAGCCAGATTGAGGTGAATTGTGCAGATTATATATATCTACAGACTTCCGAGTATGGATGATGAACCTTCTATGGCCGCTGTATGAGTATGAAATGTCTTGGAAATGTTCGGCACTGGAGTTTCATCCGTTAAAGTGCGACTGCGATAGTAACCATTATCTCGTACATCAAATCTGCTGATGACGTTTCTAAAGGAGCAAGAGTTGCCATGGTCCATATCTCAGGAGGACATCCTGACCACGAGACAGGAGTCACAGGACGCCGTTCGCAGGAGTGTCTCTCGGGGCATAAGAAGGATATCATTAAAATAACGCACACACATATACACAAACACGCCACACACACACACACACACACACACAACACACACACACACACAGAGGATGAAAAAAAAAAACAGAGCGAGAGAGAGATAGGCATATAGCTATTTTTGAAGGTTAAATAGGTAAATTCGATCTTAAACAGTATTAGGAATTAATCTCTCTCTCTCTCTCTCTCTCTCTCTCTCTCTCTCTCTCTCTCTCTCTCTCTATATATATATATATATATATATATATATATATATATATATATATATATATATATATATATATATATATATATATTATTATATATATATAGTATATATATATATATATATATATATATATGTGTGTGTGTGTGTGTGTGTGTGTGTGTGTACATATACTATATATATATATATATATATATATATATTATATATATATATATATATTATATATATATATGTACATATATATATATATATATATATATATATATGTATATATATATATATACATATATATATATATATATATATATATATATATATATATATTATATATATATAAGGTTCATGAGCGTCCATAGATACTTCGCATATAGGCAAAGATTTATTATTATTATAAAGCGTTTTGCACATCAACTATGTGCATCTTCAGTCTGTTAAAAGAAAAACAGATATTAAAAACTTGAACTGGCTGTGCAAGATTCCTTGTTTATTTCTAATCGACGACTCTATTCACAGGTCGATGGAGTTGCTATGGGGTCACCACTTGGGTCAATATTTACCAACTTTTTTATGTCATATTTGGAAACAGAATTTTTTTTAGACAATTGTCTATTTCTTGTAAAGTTCTATTACAGAAGATAAGTTGACGTCACATTTTGCACTTTTCAGATATCAATGGCAAATAGCACAATTTTTGGAGCATAATACAACATCCCAACATTAAATTCACAATGGAGGTAGAAAATGAAAACAAATTACCATTTCTGGACATCCTTGTCACTACAGTCAAGTCAGAGTTCACGACTGCAGTGTATCGAAAAAAGACGTTACGGGATTAGATTATAACTTTTATACAAGTTCTTGTTGAGAAGTTGAGAAGTTTGTTTTTAATCCCTTGGAAGTGTGGTAACAGCAGACGGGAGGCAAGTTGAAGATATACAAAGAAGAAAACTAGGAGCAGCAAGAGCTTTTGAGGTTCTGAGAAAAAACGTTTGGTCGAGGCATGAAATCAGCTTGAGAACTAAGATGAGAATATTCAATGCAGTAGTACTACCAGTCCAGATGTATGGCTCGTCCACTGGGCACTGACCAGAACAGAGGAGAAAAGGTTGGATGCTTTTGAGATGAAGCTGCTGAGAAGAATACTTGGCATTAAATGGGATGATTATGTTAGAAATGAAGACATCAGGGTGAGATTGAGGCAAAGGCCAGTCAGTACCAGGTTGAAGAGGGGAAGGCTGAAATGGTTTGGACATGTTGAGAGGATGGAAGAGATAGAGACCCCAGGAGAGCACTGAGAGCAGTACAAATAGGAAGAAGACCGCTGGGTAGACCAAGAACGAGGTGGATAGACATAATTGTCAGGGATCTTGAGGATGAAATCCAAAAACTTAGAGGAAGCGAGGGAAATGGCTCGGGATAGAGACAGATGGAGAGAAACTGTATCAGCCTTATGCCACTGGCCAGTGGCGGGAAGATAAATCTAAATCTAAAATCTTGTCAGAAAACTTTTACAACAACTACCATATACACACTGGTCTATAGAGCTTTGAAATATTCTTCCAAC
>NC_061098.1:38353919-38368541 GCF_015104395.2 Macrobrachium nipponense | reverse complement strand
GTTGGAAGAATATTTCAAAGCTCTATAGACCAGTGTGTATATGGTAGTTATTTTAAAGGTTTTCTGACATGAACTAGTATAAAAAGTTATTAGCTAATCCCGTGAACGTCTTTTTTCGATACACTGCAGTCGTGAACTCAGACTTGACTGTAGTGACAAGGATGTCCAGAAATGGTAATTTGTTTTCATTTTCTACCTCCATTGTGAATTTAATGTTGGGATGTTGTAATATATTCCAAAAATTGTGCTATTTGCCATTGATATCTGAAAAGTACAAATGTGTCCGTCACTTATCTTCTGTAATAGACTTTACAAGAAATAGGACAATTGTCTAAAAATTCTGTTTCCAAACATGACATAAAACAGTGGTAAAATATTGACCCAAGTGGTGACCCCATAGCAACTCCATCGACCTGTGAATAGAGTCGTCGATTAAAAATAAACATGGAATCTTCCACAGCCAGTTCAAGTTTTTGATATATGTGTTTCTCTTTTAACAGACTGAAGATGCACATAGTTGATGTGCGAAACGCTTTATAATAATAAATCTTTGCCTATATGCGAAGTATCTATGGACCTCATGAACCTTATATATATATAATATATATATATATATATATATATATATATATATATATATATATGTATATATATATATATATATATATATATATATATATATATATATATATATATGTATATATATATGTATATATACACGCACACACATATATATTATGTATATATATATATATATATATATATATATATATATATATATATATATATATCTATATATATATAGAGAGAGAGAGAGAGAGAGAGAGAGAGAGAGAGAGAGAGAGAGAGGGAGAGAGAGAGAGATTAATTCCTAATACTGTTAAGATCGAATTTAACTATTTACCTTCAAAATAGTTATATGCCTATCTCTCTCTCGCTCTGTTTTTTTTTTTTTTGTCATCCTCTGTGTGTGTGTGTGTGTGTGTGTGTGTGGCGTGTTTGTGTATATGTGTGTGCGTTATTTTAATGAAATCCTTCTTATGCCCCGAAGAGACACTCCTGCGAACGGCGTCCTGTGACTCCTGTCTCGTGGTCAGGATGTCCTCCTGAGATATGGGCCATGGCAACTCTTGCTCCTTTAAGAAACGACATCAGCAGATTTGATGAACGAGATAATGGTTTCTACCGCAGTCGCACTTTAACGGATGAAGCTCCAGTGCCGAACATTTCCAAGACATTTCATACTCATACAGCGGCCATAGAAGGTTCATCAACCATACTCTGAAGTCTGTAGATATATCCTCTGCACAATTCACCTCAATCTGGCTACTACTCCCAGGCTATCTGAATATGAAGCCCATCTTGCCCAATTTATCTTAAAATCTAGCTTTTCAAAATTTTCTAAGGGTTTCTCTCCTCCTCCCCCTTCATTAGCAATTACAAATTCCACACTTGTTCACCAGCCTGTCATTCTCCATTCTTTCCACATGACCTAACCATATCCAAGCACTCTGATCCCCCATTTCACCCATGCTAACCTTTTCACCACCTTAACACATCTCTAACTTTCTCACTCTTAGTTTTTCTTATCTCAAACACAACACGCAACCAGTTAATCTCAGATGCTTCTATCTTATTCCTTTCATTCACATTCAACATCCCTTTTTTACTTCTATGAAGATGGGTTGCTCATCAGCCCTTGACTCATAATCGCCATAGTTTGCATATCACACTCAGCGTCATTTCCCAGGCTTTTGCATGCACCCTGCTACCCCCCCCCCCCCCCCCCCCGCTTATGCTTCATCTAATCTGTGACTCACCTCTTCTCTTATCCTGCAGTTATCTGTTAAATTTACTTACAAATACCTTTATAAATCAGTCACCTCCATTCTTCCTCAATTCTGACTTACAGTCAGCACTCTATGTTCCTGGTTTACATTTACAGTCAAAATCTTCCACTTGTTCACATATGACCTCATCATTCTCAAATTGTTCAGTCAGTGTGTTTCTTCACCATCCCTAATCAGCACAGTATCATCTGCTAGCATGAGCCATATTACACTCCATTCACATTTCATTTTCTTACCACATACTTTGGCACCTACCTTCAGTTACCTCTCTGCCTTGTCGAGTCACTCATCTATGAAAAAAATAAACAGCAATGGAGATATGACACTCTTTTCTCTGACTCACTTTTACATCAAACCAGCCAATCTTTAGTCCACAAATTTGGTACATGCTTGCTTTCAATAAGGTCAATTTCAATGTTGTCTAAAACTTACCTTTTACATATACCACACCTCTCAGCACGACACAAATCGTCTCTGTTGAGTCTGTCGTCAGATTTTTCTAGGTCCCTGAATGTTGGGTAGAGCTTTTTCACTGACTCTCAAACTTCTACCCTGGCTGCTGACTGCTGTATTCCAAATACCTTGTCCATAAACCCTGTTCATTATCTAAACAAGTAGTGTCCTTCCCTCATCAATGCCTCTGTTGCATGTTTCAACTGTTTATATCAGAAACCTACGATGCACCTTGACTAGAATACTAAGTAATGTTAGGCCTCATTTTAAGAAACTTCTAGAATCATCAGCTTTACCTTATTACACAATAACATTCATGCCCCACACACACTTTGGGAATATTTCCATCATCAGTGTATGGAGATTCTTACTCGGCGCCACGTAGTGTCTGAAAGAATAGCAAACGTATTCAGTCGTTCTCTGCAGTGAGCATACTATTGCTGGGTTTGTTTATTCACATGGATGTTTTGACGCTACGATAACAGATGGTGCTAGTATGGGATCTTCTTCAGACAGCAGATAGCTCACGGTAAAGTTGCAAATACGGTATAATCAAGACCCACATGAGAAAGTCTGTTTAGACGATTGATAATGTTGGTCTTAAAGTACAATAATTCTATAAAGGCCAATTATCAATATTAATATACCATACTACATAACATTAAAGTAAACCTGTTTTAAATATCTGACATCTGCAATGAAGACTAATCCAAAACAGTCTGCCGAGGAATCTGGTTCACAGGTGTGGAAACCTGGATCAGCCACCATGTTAACTGGGATGCCTGCCTGTATTGGAAGTCCTCTAGTAGGATGCTGAAAGTTTCATACAGACTGAAGAGTCCAGCTGCCAAAAAGGAAAAATAAAATGAAAAAAAAACTCTTTCTTCCGCTCTTGCCTCACTGTCGATGACCTACCTTGTCGCAACTCCAGCATGACCTCATATTTGGACGTGCAAATATATCTCAAGATTAACAGACAAACATGGAGACATTTCTCTTATGAGGTCTTTATAGAACATTCAATAAACATATGTTGGCTTGCAAAATCAGTGTAAATTATTGTTATTATTATTAATTATTTTTATTTAATTTTTTTTGACCAGCAAAGTCACTGTAAACTTCATTATTATTACCATTCCTTGACAGAATCGGCGGTCCATACTACATCAAACGGCCAACCAGCAGTTTTTCGTCTGCCGAACAGTGACACCGGCGTCGTAGGTTTCAGGACTGAACACACATGGCCACGTATCAATTGCACAGTGTCTTATCTAGGAGAAGAAATACTCAATGGAGAGTTTGAAAAATTGAAATGGACATCACAGTGGATGATGCTTCTCATAGCAACAAAGGTGAGCTCTGAACTTATAATAAGATTTACGTTTGCTGGAAAAGAAAAGGAAGAACTTCAGAAGAATTCTAATTAACCCAAACAAGTTAATATAAATGCAATGCCAATTTTGTAGGAATATCATATATATATATATATATATATATCATATATATATATATATATATATATATATCTATATATATATATATTATATATATCATATATATTATAAATATATATATATATATCTATATATATATATATATATATATATATACACCGCCAAATATAACTACTGGTGAATATAAAAATACAACACCTTTATAGGGCCCATAAAACCACAATGCACTAGTACCACTCCCAAGAGCCGTAATACCAAAAGAACCACAATCCCCTACTCTTTGGCTCGTGAAACCACAGATCATCACCAAAAATTATGGCCAAAAAAAAATTTACCAACAAAATAGCACCCCCCCCCCACAAAAAAAAAAAAAAAAAATCAGCCCCAATAAACTAATACCGCCAGGAATCTCCACACGGACCTCTTATAATGTGTTTCAACTTGACAGAAATTTCCCAATACTTTCCACTCCGTTTTCATCATGAAATAATTACCTCTGGTTTTTACTCCAAATCGCTGAAGTTTGTGCATAATAAGAAAAATAGTTGACGAAATGAAAGGAAAAAAACGTTACATTAAACTGACTAATCACATTTCATCATCAATTTGCAAATTCAGAAAAAAAAATGAAACCGCACGATATAATTTTTAGTTAATACAACCAACTCATTTCAGTTTAGATATATGAGTTCATTTTGACCGACCTGTCTTTTCATCTCAGACTATAAACCTGTTACCTGTCTTTTCCTCAAATTTCGGACCCAATTTGTAATTTAGTTCATTTCTCACATTGAATTCTAAAAATACCATGTCTCCAACAGTGATTTTAACATCAAATGCTCTTTTATTAGTTCTTTCCACAATTTCTCGAGTCGTGGCCTTGAGATTGTGGCTGAGAAAGGTATGCCTCTCCTTTGCTTTGGAAATTAATGCTTCGATTGTATCTTCTCCATGATGAGGTATAGTTAACAGATCAAATGTGCCTCGTGCTTGGCAACCAAACAATGCTTCAAATGGAGACATTTTAATGGAATCACTAACCAGAGTGTTGATGTTATGTCTAACAACATCTATATATCCATCCCAGTTTTTTATCATTTCCTCCTACAGTCTTCCTGAGAGCTTCAAGCCCTTTCCTGTTTGCTCGTTCACATTACCCATTAGCTTCAGGTCTGTTTGGAATAACTGTTACTTTCTGTATCCCCATGACTTCTGCCAAGCATTCTAAAGTTTTTGTTTACAAATTTTCTGCCATTGTCGGTCAATAAAACTCGGGTGAGCCATATCTGCAAATGATACCACTGAAAAATTCTATAGCTACTTCTTCAGCTGTTTTATGCTTAAGTGGAAAATTTCTACTATCCTCGTAAGTTCATCTATTATTACCAACAGGAACTTATTCGCATATCTAGATTCACAAAAATTTCCTAGGATATCCATATGTATTCTCTGAAAGGGTCAACTTGGTATCGAATAGAACTCTAATTTGCAGGAAGTTATCCTTGCAGGTTTGCAATCATTGCATACTGTACAGTTTTCACAAAATTTTCCACATCTTTCCACATACTTTTCCAGAATATATTTTAGCACGCACCTCATTATACATTTTTTCTATCCCCAAGTGTGGACTACCGAACCTGCAATGCACTATATCCAAAACCACTGGAATTAGGATTTTCGGGATTGCAATCTGTGTCGTGTCTCCTTTACTTTCACTAGTCCTTAATTTATATTTAATTTCCTGACCAAAAGATTACATTCTAATTCTAAACCAAAAGAAGGTAATTTATAGCCTTTCCTGACTAATTCCCCTCTAAAAAACGCTTTTTGCGTCTGCCAAAATTTCATCTCCATCCTATCTTTGCTCTATGAGACTCATATCCCATGTATAGAATCGCTAGTAACTAGCGTAACTTGAGATCCTTCCGTGTCATGAAAATTTCTACTAAGGGCATCCTCGACTACATTTAATTTGCCTTCTATATATTTGAGCTTTGCCTCGAAGTCCCTGATAGTTAAGAACCATCGAGCTCTTTTAGGAGAAAAATCAGGTTTATTTAAAAAGATCCAATAATGGCCTGGGGTCTGTAAGGACTTCTACTTTATTCCCCATCAGTAGCATTTTAAAATGAACCAAACTTGATACTATTGCAAAGTCTTCTTTATCTACGGTAGCCATTAATCTTTCATTGCTGCCCTTTGTCCTAAACCTCCTGCTATAAAATGCTATGGGATTGAATTTCGCATAAAACTTTTGCATAAGGCAAGCACCTATACCCTCCTGACTGGCATCAGTCACTAATGTGAATGGTTTGCTGAAATCTGGAAATTTCAGAACTGGGGGATTCATTAATGCGTCCTTATGTTTTTTGAAAACTTTCTTTCTTGGGGTTTTCCCAATGAAATTGAAATGTCATACCCGCAATACATCTGTTAGAGTAGCTGCTATGTTAGAAAATCCTTTCACAAACTTACGAAAAAGCTCACCATCCCCAGGAATGACTTAATTTCTCTCTTTGATTTCGGGGTGCGAAAATCCGCTATTGCTTTGACTTTATCGTCGTTTACTCTAACCCCTTCCTTGGATATGACATGACCTAAATATGTGATTTGCTTTTTCAAGAAGGAACACTTAGCTAGCTTAATTTTCAATCCTGCTAACCTAAGTCTCCTAAGTACTTCCTTAAGCACTTCCAAGTGTTGCCCCATCGATTCTGTTGCAGTTACTATATCATCCATGTACACAAAAATATTTTCACTCAATAACCCATTCAAAACTGTGTTTACCATCCTGGTAAAGGTCATTGGACTACCCGATAAACTGAATGGCATCCGCGTAAATTCAGTGTCTCTTGGGCACTGAAAAGGCCGTATATTCCTTACTATTTTCACTAAGAGGGACCTGCTGAAAACCATGCGCTAAATCAATTGAGCTATAAATATTATGTCCCCCGATTTCTACAAAAATATCTGGTAAGCATGCGACTGGTCAGGAATTGTTTTTTCATTCAAACGCCTAAAATCGATGCATACTCGGACAGAACTGTCCTTCTTAGGCACTGTTAACAGAGGTAAGTTGTATGGGGACACACTAGGTCTAATGATTCCTTCCTCTTCCCATTTATTGACCTCTTTTTCTACCTGTTCTCTGATTTTGAAAGGTATGCAGTATGCATGAATAAAAATGGGTTTTGTACCTTTCTCTAAGTTTAACTTATGTTCTAACACATTAGTCAATCCCAGTTTATCCCATCGTAAAGCTACCATGTCCCCAAATTCTGCCAAGAGCTCGCTTACCACTTCTATATGCTCATTATAATCCGCAATAGGTAAATGTTCTCTGAATATTTGCTTCCTTGATTGCATTTCTGCCTCTGAAAACTCAGTTTTCCCATCTACAACAGCCACTGAACCACTGTCATTACTCCAATCTTGGAGATCTACTACATTTGTATTCTTCTGTTATTTCCTAACTGTATCATTACAGTTCAGTAATTCTATCCATGTAACACCAGTGTTTGATACACTGTTCACTGATACAGTGCTAATAACCCCTCTTAGTTTCTCGTTACCCTCAATTACGCATACTTCTGTGGGTTTTCTCACTTCCCTCAATTTGACTTTTACCATAGTCTTTGAACCTGGCATTAAAATAACATCCTCTGATAAAACACATTTATATTTGTGGTTAGTACCTCCCCGTTCCATGATCCCATAAATATCACCTCCCATGCTTCTCATGCACCCACCAAGACCCCATTGTTAGTATAAGTAATAATATCAGTGTCAGTATCAGTATCACCACCCATAACGCCATTGTCACACCCTCCAAAATCAATATCCTGTTTAACATCACCGCAGTTATTTCCCGTATTATCATTGTGGGTTTTAGTATCATCACTCCCCATATCCCTGGTATCATTACCTTTAGCACGCCAAACACACCCCTGGTTTTCAGTAATTTCCATATCCTTAGTTTTCAATAAGGCTTGTTGTGCATTTTCCAGATTTTGTACAGCTGTCTTAAATCTCTTAAAAATCTCTTACCATATCACTGTGTTCCTTTGAGCCATAAGCCCCTCTTAAAAATGCTTGTAATTCAGTCCATGACCGACATTTTGTGTACTGAAAAACTCCTACACCTAAAAGATAAATCTCCTTTATTGAAATCTAACAAGGCCTTTGCCTTCTGTGAACGCCTCTGTATCATCCGTAATTCCCTTGGCGTTTAAATAGTTACTCACCTCCTCATTAAAAATTTGCACTGTTTGGGAAAGAACGCCATCTACAATACCTCAAATCAGGCTGACCCCCGCACTTATATTTATTATTTTGTGTACCAGAGTCTGGTTTCCACTTGCGTCTGCCATTGTGCTTTCTGTATGAAAACTCTTATAATTTAAGATTCGCCCTGACCTCAGTAACATTGATATATTTATGCACACACAAAACCCCTACACCAAAAATTAATAATACATTATCCACCAATAAAAGATAAAATAAACATGCACCACCCCAATAAACTGCTATATGAACTTGCTACCTCTCAGGTTTAGGTTAATCAGCTGATTCAACTGGTACAAGGTCACGCTGGTATACAAAAAATGGGGAGATGATTGTTTGAGAAAGAAAATGTATGTCGAACCAAAATTTTTGCTGAATTAGCACAAATGTCCACTTGGCTGCCTCTCTCTCTCTCTCTCTCTTCTCTGCTCTCTCTCTCTCTCTCTCTCTCTCTCATGACAAGCACAAAACGAAACTTACAGTACTTTTCTAATGTATCATAATGCCACAAAACCACTAATGTCCACCGAATCTCGAGGGACATAGAAAAAAAAGAAAAAAAAATTGACTTATACACTCACGTATTCATAGGACCAAAGTCAGCACCTGTTTCCGCTTCAACCACGCATAATCAATTCTGGTTATGACACAAATTCACCTCAACCCCCCCACCACAAACACAGAAACACATCATTACACAAAACCACCACAAATAAGAAGACTACCCGCACTAGCTACCCTCATCCTAATTCTCCTTAAGTCAGCAATAGTCAGTTGCCCAATACATAATTATAACCACTCTCCCAAAAATATGCCTAACCTATATAGTCTCTTTGGAGGTGCTACCTATAGGCATAATTGAATGTACCCTTTAACTGCTGCCACCAATCTATTAGGGATTTTTGAGGTCAAATGACACTCATTTAACAAAATGAAACAAAACATCTAACTGGCAAACTTAACCTACCAGTGTTCCGTTGCATTCCTTCTTAGGAGTTGGCTGAAAGTCAAAGCTAGGCAAAGATAAACTCCTGTAGTTACAAAAATATACTTTTCAATTCCCAAAATTAGCTAACATTAAAATGAATAACATTAATTAACTCTGACTCAAAAGAAACGTTAAACTATCATATTCCTCTCAAAATCATATTTAAGTCAGTAGCCCCTCTTCCCCCAAGTGTCCATACATTAATAGTTTATTAATAGTCAAAACCAGTCAGAGAATAAAACCCAATGGGTGACTTCGAATCCATCTGAAATAAAGAGACCATAATTATGGCATTACTTTAATATCAAAGTTCGTCAATAAAGAATGTGTACCGCACCCCAGTCTTCTTTCTCCAGACACAAGTATTGGTCACTTCAAATAGTATATTTTCCAAAGTTCTCTCTAACGTTACCTTGTCCGACAGACCTGCAACACCTCTTCAATCACAATCAGTGAGTCCTGCTTTAGCATTTGTTCTTCAGACTTAAATGTCATTTTCTGTTCGTTACGAACACACACACACACACACACATCACACACACACACGCACTAATTGCACTCAATAGGCATGCATGCTTCATGCCTGAAACCTTTGATCTTCAAGGCATCACTGACCATAAAGTGAACTAGTAAGCAATCCTGTCTGTTTTCATTTCAGCATCTTTGAGGAATCCAGTGTTTGCACCTATCACTAACCGGCAAGATCTAAGGTTAACAACCCATTTCTGTGCCTGTAAGATATATATATATATATATATATTATATATATATATATATATATATATATATATATATATATATATATATCGAGCTACAATGTCCTTTAATATCTAATTCGCTCTATCTCGGAATTAATATATTTTCATATATGCTTAACCGAAGGGGAATTTTTTCTCGATAATAGACTTGCCTGGACCAGGGAGCGAAACCCATGATCCTTACAAATCCAGGAACGTCAGTGAAGCTTTATCCTACTACACCACCGCGAGAGCGAATTAGATATTAAAGGACATTGTAGCTCGATATATGTATATAAATCACGGAAATGTGGTATGACTTATATATATATATATATATATATATATATATATATATATATATATATATATATATATATATATATATATATATATGCTTAAAAATCACAGTAGATGCACGTGTCGGGGTGGTTTAAGGCTTCACTGCCATTCCTGGAATTGAGGTCGCTGGTTCGCGCCTGTCGATCGCCAATTCTATTATCGCTTAATAAATTCCCCTTCGGTTAAACATATATGAAAATATATTAATTCCGAGGTAGAGATTATTAGATATTAAAGGACATTGTAGCTCGATATATATATATATATATATATATATACGTGTGTGTGTATATATATATATATATATATATATATATATATATATATATATATATATATATATATATATATATATATATATATATATATAAAACGAGACTATAAAACACCAAAATATAGAAAGAAAGTACTATAATTCAGAGACAACTGTCTCTGAAATATAGTACTTTCTTTCTATACTTTGGTGTTTTTATGGGTTCCTTTTATTAGATATGTGTGTGTGTGTGTGTGTGTGTGTGTGTGTGTGTGTGTGTGTGTGTGTGTGTATGCCTGTCGGGTACAGGGGCGTTTTGTATTTCACTGGCTCTGCCACAAAATATGAAAGAGATCATAATCTTCTGCCTCTGATCTAAATGTTCCCTTCCAGGTAATAAACGGAACCAAACTGGAGGATCCACAGGACTTCATACGAGATATGTCTCCTTATCAAGTGCTGAAGAGGTTCAGTGGCAAATGATGACGTTACCTCTCAAAGATCGTAAGTCACCGTCCTTTCTTCTTATTCTTCAGTGCACCGAAGCCGCGTTTATAAGTGATTCATGGATGCATATATGCTGATTTCAAAGCCTGGAAAACAAAACCTTTCTTCTTATTCCTGTTACAAAGTAAGCCTTCGTCGCCTCTGAAAGTGGCCAAGTTTCTTTCTACGTAATGTAATTTATCAAAATTTTGCCTGCGTCATATTCGAGTTCATCAGTCTCGTTTCATGAATCAAAATATTAAAGAATGAAAAAATCTAACAACTACTTCACGTCTGAATAATTTACATATTATGATAGGAAATTTGTCCAGGTCAATACTCTTTTGAACGCGACTGGAAATCACTTCTATACTGATGACTCCATTTTCGGATTCCTTCCATAGAGTTCTCCTCTATTAACCGAGTCACTCCAGAACAATTTTTGCTTCAAATAACAAGAACAGAAATCACAAAAAAAAAATAATAATAATAACAAAAAAAAATATTATGAGTAAACGCACGCAAGTAAGTGGAATATCCTAAACCTGTGCACTGAAATAATAAGAATCTTCAGGCCTGAGGTTCCCCAGTAACACCTAGAGTCGCTTTCAAGAAACATTGTGTCAAACAAATGCGAATATGCGCGAAAATACGAAGGAAAGAACAGGACAAAACTTGGCAGTTATCAATGTATGTGCTTGCATACACACACACACACGCATACGCACGCACACACACACACACACACACACACACATATATATATATATATATATATATATATATATATATATATATATATATATATATATAATAAAAGGAGCCCATGAAAATGGCAAAATATAGAAAGAAAGTAATATATTTCAGAGATTGCTATCTTTCTCTTCAGGTGGGTAATGAATAAGAGAAGTTATAGAAAAGGTGGTATTTATATCAAGAGTCCATCCACAGGTCAGAAGTTTTTTGGTCATCCCCACCGATAATAACTCTTTAAGCCTCTTAAACATTGGTTGAAGGAAGATTTTGTCTGACATTTGAATCCCAGGCACCCTTTGAGATGTTCATTACCTGTCTTTGTTTAATCAAGACTGATTCTATCATCTGGCTCTTGTATCGACAGTTTCTGCTATAAATTATACGTGACAAATTCCAGTTTATTCTGTGGTTACGGTTATTTACATGGTTAAAAAATAGCTGAGCTCGGTTCTTCGTACCTAACTGACTGTTTATGTTGTATTAATCTCTGGGGAAGTGATTTTCCTGTAAAATCCGATGTAAGATTGGTCACAGTCCAGGCATGGAATTTTGTAAAATGCCTGTGTCCTTGGGGGATGTCTTTTGTTGGGAATTAATCATGGATTTGGCTAAGGTGTTTGGGTAAGTAAATGCAAAAGGGTTAGATTTTCCGAGGGTCTGTGTCACCCTCTTAATTCTTTCCAGGTGTGGAATTTTTTTTTTATTGTTGGGTTTCTCTTTGGTCTTGAGGGTTGGAAGAAAATTATGTTTGCTTTACGAATTACTTTAAATTCCTTTTCCAGGAAATATGGGGAACAAATTTAGTAACACTCTTAGGGATAGGTTGCTGTCTATGCCTATCTTGATAGGTGTCATAATAGTTAAAGTAATGAATGTATGGAAGTGAGAATGTTGGTTTTCTCCATATGCTAAATTTATATCAATTAATAAAACATCAAAAGGAATTTTGTTGTCTGTTTCCCATTCAACTTTAAATTTGATGTTGGGGCTGAATGCTTTAATTTTGAAAGGAATTAATTGAAATTGCCCCATCTATTACCCCAAAATGTAAGAATATCATCTACATATCTCACCCACTGCAAATTCCCTGATTAACGTCATACAAAAGAGAAGCCTCAGGGACTCAGGAATATACGAAATCCCATGCCAGGACTGTGACCAATCTTACATCGGATTTACAGGAAAATCACATCCCCAGAGGTTAATACCACCAAACGGCCCCAGTTAAGTAGGAACACCAGACTCAGCTATTTTAACCATGTAAATAACCATAACCACAAAATAAATTGAAATTTATCACATAATTTATAGCAGCAGCTGTCGATACATCTCCCTTTAACGAACGCTTAAGACGATTAAAGAGGAATAATATATATATATATATATATATATATATATATATATATATATATATATATACTATATATATATATATATATATATATATATATATATGTATATATATATATATATATATATATATATATATATATATATATATATATATATATATGTATATATATATATATATATATATATATATATATATATATATATATATATATATATATATATATATATATATATATATATATATATATATATATATACATATATATATATATATATACATACTATATATATATATATATATATATATATATATATATATATATATATATATATATATATATATATATGTGTGTGTGTGTGTGTGTGTGTGTGGTGTGTGAGAATGGTAAAAACGTTGTTACAACAGAATTCCATGCTGTCTCTCTCTTCAGGTAGGTAATGAATGAGAAAAGTTACAGAAAAAAAGTATTTATACCAAGAGATCTATCCGTAGGTAAGAAGTTTTTAAGTGCATGTCCTGTTGCCGTGAGCGCTTAACACAAGTGACTTATGAAACTGGATACAGATAGTTCTTGGGTATGGACAATATGTGTGAGTTCGAACATGTGTGCAAGCTTTTCCCTACATAATGATATGTAGCATTACCATGATGGATAGATCTGTTCAAGAGAGGCGAGGAGCCAAGATGGCTTCTTCAAACAGTATTTTGTTATATAGTGTAGTGCATATTGTGTTGAATGGGTTAGCATATTTTACTTTTGGCCAAAGATGTAGCTGGATTGTATTTGAATATTTATTTCAGAGATGTTCTATTTCATATGATCTTTGATTATACTATTATGCTTATCAAGGTGTTCTCCTGTCTTCTAAAAGGCAATTCCGGAGAAGGGAATTGATCTGGAGAAGGGGAATTGATCTGGAGACATGGGAACTGATCTGAGATATGGGGTGTTGAATATGGTGACTTACTTTGGTGTACTGACTATGTTGACTTTGCCTAATGTTATGGATAAACTAATGTTAGTTATGCAATTAATTACCAAGAGTTATGTGAGTTATTTGGACTTTGAGTTTAACATTTCATTTAATCTTTTTGTTAGGAACCTTAGTTAATTTAGCTAATACTTTGCTTTAAATAAATTCATATTTTTGTAAGTTCCGTGTCTGATTTGATGACCTTAGATAATGGAGGTGGGAGGTGTGTGGAGAGAGAGAGTTAATGGGAATTGAGAGACAGAGGACTGAGAGAGAGAGAGTGAGAAAGAGAGAGAGAGAGAGAGAGAGAGAGAGAGAGAGGGGGGCTGTTGGGAATCCAGAGAGAGAGAGAGAGAGAGAGAGAGAGAGAGAGAGAGAGAGAGAGAGAGAGAGAATGTGTTTACCAGTTGCCTTTGGGTGCTCTGGTCCATTGCTACCTTTTAAATATAAGAACGAGATTTATAATCTCATTATTGAATATATATATATATATATGTATATAAATAAATATATATATATTATATATATATATCTATATATAGATATATATATAAGATATATATATATATATATATATAATATATATATATATATATATATATAATAATGAGATTATAAAATCTCGTTCTTATATTTAAAAGGTAGCAATGGACCAGAGCACCCAAAGGCAACTGGTAACACATTCTCTCTC
>NC_061098.1:38348919-38351419 GCF_015104395.2 Macrobrachium nipponense | reverse complement strand
TATATATATATATATATATATATACATATATATATATATATATATATATATATATATATATATATATATATATATATATATATATATACTTATATGACCTGATCTCGGTCATTTGTGGGTTCGGGATATGAAGGAAAAACAGGAGAGAGAGAAGTTTACGTGTGTGCGATGTAGGACATGCAAAAATTATAATCGATGAAACGTTTAACACAGGTGTATTCTTCTTAGCTACATAGGTGGCCTGTAATTATTATGTTAACTATACTAGTGCACCAACCCGGGAACAGCAGGTTAGACTGTTACTGACACTCATGACGATACGTCTTTGTGTGGCGGCCCGACGGGATTGGGAACCTGCGGGGGCACTGGGCACTCGTCTGTCTCGACCCAGACTGTCTATACTGTGTGGGACCTGCTAACGAACTGCTCTGACCGATGGTGCGGCCTGTTTCAAATGCCCCTTCAGATAGCATCGTTATGCAAGAAGCTGATTGGTTATTCTAGCTCCTTAGACACAAGGGCCAATCACGAAGGGATATAGAGATACGTGGTACTCTTTTGAACTTGCTAAGCCACGCCAACTTGTAACGTCTTTGGCGGTTGCCTTGTTTTGTTACACATTCACACAGTATCACTTATAACGGTTTCACGGGACTTCAGACTATCACAGGAAAAGGCATATTCAAAACTGTATTGAAATCAGCTCATCACTCCCTCCCCAGTTCTTGCGTCCCGCAAGATATACATAAACTGATCTTATGACTTGCGTATTGTTGTTCTTCTTTGAGTGCCACACCACCTTTGAGTGCCATACCGCCTTTGAGTGCCATACCACCCAGTTTGTGCAAAATTTAAAACTAAGGGTAGGGCCATTTGGAGTGTTACAAACACAAGATACAACAAATGAATCTCACGCCTTACAATGTGTCATACAGAAAAACAAATTTAGGTTCACATTCAATAATATCAATAAAAAATGGATAGTCACAGCTCCAGTTCAAAAAGTTAAACTCATAAAAATTCACATAACATGAGTCAAAAATGGAATGTTACTCATAAGAATTTGGTAAAAGTATAAGAAAACTTACTGAATACTTTCTCCAACAATAAAAACAAGGAAAATAAAAAACAAAACAAATAAAAATTCAAATATTGCACACAAAAATAACTCTTTTTTTCAAAATAACTACACACTCCCACATCATTGATGGAAGATCATAAATTTCTGACAAAGCATACACAGCATTGACAATGATATGAAATTTTGGACACAGCATAATTGCCATCAATAGAAATGAATAAAAATTAGATACATTGCAATAAGATGTTTAATACGACTTGAAACAATGCAATAAAATTAATAATGCAATAAAAAATAATACAATTCTCAATACATAGACTCATCTTATATGCTTGGAACTGTAACAAAATGTTTTAAAAATTACATATAAATTTTTCAGCAATAACTGACATGAAACACAAGTGCATAAGCGATGTTTGTGATGATTCTCTGTTCACCTTGTGACGAACACTTTTACTCATGACTTGCGCTTGGTATGCTACGTAAGGCACCTACATGCTCTTACAAATTATGTAATGTGGATGGTTTGCTTTATCAAAGAGGGAGGAACGATGGCACAACAAGTTACTTTTTTCTTTTTCTATAAAGAATTGATATCGTGAATTTTCAAAAAACTGTGACTTGTCAATCAACTCCCTTACACACTAGCAAACCCACACACACTCATCACATGCATACTCCCAGGGCACTCACTCATCACGTTCATACAACAGCTGACTCACTTGCCTCTGTTTTCTGTGCAACTCACCCATAGTGTAACTGAAGCTTTTTAAATGTATGCGTCGCAGTTCCTCTCTCTCTGGCTCGCGTGCGTTTTACAGTACTCTTGGGAAGAGCGTCTGCTACTCTTATTGCTCTTTTTTTTTTTTTAAATATATGATCAATCCCCACAATGTCGAACTCTAACAGTTGCTCGATCCTACGATCTCGTTGAGAATTTAACATTCTTTAGGACATTTTTGTATCAAGAAAAAATACAATTTGTTCTCACTTCGTTATCAAATTAAAAATTATTTCTCTTTCCCAATGAAAATCTGACTACTTTTTCAACAAACATATCAGTCTCGTTACTTTACTCAAACAACTCTAATGAATTTACGTTAATAATTCTGTCTTTAAATCTTAATTACAATTCTTCGATGGGGACAAATGGAATGTATTGTCGCTCGTGATACTTTAACTACAAATCAGAACACAGCCTAAGAGAACCATTCTTTTTTTTTGTCTGATTTTATACAATTTTTTTTTTATGTTACTTTCTACAAATTCCCTATCTGCATTTCCCTAACACAGCATGTTATTGATTAAACTACTAAAGGCTACACAACTCGTTCATTGTGCAGTCGAACCAATACTAATATTACTATCAGTGACCACTTTTAGCAATCACGACGGCTTCTAGGCGGGGCAGGGTTTCCC
>NC_061098.1:38336419-38343919 GCF_015104395.2 Macrobrachium nipponense | reverse complement strand
CAGATTCATCATTTTTAACTTCCCATGGAGACATTGTCCAAGCGACAACCTAGAGAAAGCTGATAAACTTTTCTGGGATGGTGTGACACTAAGATGCTTACTTAAGCAGGTTAATGTTCATTCTGTGGGTATGTGAGTTTGTGAGGGCTTGTTCAAGGTGCCTTTGAAAACTGGCTGTGACCAGTTATTGGGGCGTTGAAGAAGAGTGTGAATTCATGTGTAGTGTACGAACTATGTCCATTCTTAATGGCATGGTTAGTCAAGAAACTAGGGAGACAGCTAAGGGAGAAAAGGCAGAAATGTTGGGATAGCTCTGCGAAAGTTATATTTGTTTCAGTGTTGACAATTCCAAGCTACAATGTTTGTGAGTTTTTAATAATTTAGCCAAAGGGATGGCTTGTTTTGATATCTTGTAAAGATGTTCTATCTCTTTAAATCTTTTGACTTTGTCTTTACAATTGTGTGTGTTCAACCTAGTGTGTTCTCCTGTCTTTTTAAACAGGCGGATCTAGTGAGGGACCCGAGTGTCCTAGTGAGGGGGCTAAGTGTCCTAGAGGAGGGAACTATAATTTTTTGGGAGAGAGATAATTGGGTGTGACTAATACTGATTAAAGACTTTATAAATACCAGGGGGTCTTGTCTGTGAGACTTTGAAACCATATCATTCTGTTGAATTATCCCGCCTAAGAATTTGAATTATTTCACTAGTACTTTGTTTTGAATAAACATATATATTTTTTGTAGCTCCAACTCTGATTTGATGACCATAGGTAATGGAGAGAGAGAGAGAGAGAGAGGGGGGAGGGACAGAGTGAAATAAACCAGTTCACCTTACGCTATGGCTAAACGCATGCCAAATATTAAAATATAGGGGGGCGACGCCCTCGCTGTTTAATATATATATCTATATATATATATATATATATATATATATATATATATATATATATATATATATATATAAATAAATGCACACATGCAAAAGCTACCTAAACGATGTTCTTAGCATATAGATTTTTATTTCTTTCCACCCGACTTCATATTATTGATCAGTCACCAAAAGGACTTATTTTCTCCCCCTTCAGTGGAGAAGTAGATGCCATTTGGCCCCTCCTTTTAACAAGATTTAAGTCTGGTCTTCTGTTACAAAAGGGTTGATAAGCACTCCCTTCATTAGTCTACAACCACGTAGTCTATATTTTCCTCTTCAGATGAGCTGCAAAAACGCCACTCCTGGTGAGGAAGTCCTTCTTGACCTTCCCGAGGAAAACGAAGTGTGGGTGGCTCTCTGAACAAACTTGGCCGAGAAGTCGGAACTGAACTCAGCTTGTTCCACGAGCTGGAAAAACACCGACATCTCAACATAAATGCATCAAAAAGATTGGTCAATTATCTGCATAAATAAAGTGGTATGTTTTGTCATTATTGGTATATATAGTTCATCTGATAAATTTTATTTGATAAGATGATGCACTAGAATAAGTTAATTTTTCACTCCCTGATATAGTTAACGTTATTATTAGACAAGTTTAAGTTCTACGTGAGTTTCATTTCCTTTCACATTCAGGAATTGGAGCACATAAAATCCATAAAAAGTTTCTTTTTTGTTCTTTTCCGTTGGGCGATAAACACGCTATAGGAGGTATATGATGTTCATTGGATTTTCGTTTTTCAGCGGATCCTTTATGGAAATGATGTTCATCCCTGTATATAACAAAAGCCTGAACGGAAGGCGGTTGCAGATGAAAGCGACGGCGAAATTCACTTCCAAGTGTTTCCCCGTCCCTTTGAAGTCAACAGGTGTGTGTCTGAGCGTGTTTTTGCGTGTTTCATATCAAATACAGTATAGTATTTTTACAATAGCAGATATATTTACTTAATGTAATTCACTACTCCAAAGTTATTCGTTAGTAATCTCAATATCCCACCTTACTATAAAATTTCAAGGCAACTGAAGGTGTGAATGACTGTCATAAACAGAATGCACAATGCTTGAGCCACACACTTTTAAATAACCATCACAAGGAGACGAGCATTTTACCCCTTTCCTCTTATTTTGACCTTATTTTTGGTTTGAACCCACTGTGCGATTCATACAACTGATAATACGATTGTAAACATTTATTTTCATTGTGTAATCTTAAATGAATGGAAAAAGAACAGTTGAAATTCAATGGACTTTTAAAGCTGAGGGACATTTACAGCCTAAGCATCCGAAGAACTATAACTCTGACTTCAGTCTGAAGTTTTGGAGTGGTACTTTAGAGGCAGCTACGCTGAGTGACTGCTGCAGAGCCAAAGCGGATGATAGTTGATACTATCCAGGATAATAAAATAACGTGGAGTAAGCCTCTTTGACGAGTGAGGCCGAGAATGTGTGAGTCTGTCAGTTAGTTTCTTTGTTGGAGCGTGAACGCTCAGGATGACACAATACTAGTGTACCGTCATACACTGATAGACACTGGCCTTTCAGATGCAGCCCTCCGCCAGCCACATTCCTCATCGCCATAGCAGTCGTAACAACCTCTGTGGTCATTCTGGGAACTTTCTTTGGATGCAGGTTCTTCAAGAAGAGGAGAAATGCAGGACCGACTGAAGGTAAGGATTCTTGAGCAAAAGGGACAGGGAACAAAGGTACTACAGCCCTCCGGTCTCTCAGCAGTTCTTGAGGTTGCTAGCCCACCCCCCCCCCCTCCCCTCTCCCCACCTCCCCCAACCACGCCGTTTCTTAGAATAGCAATAGATGCTCTTGGTGGACTGGTGGTTGGCAGGTCAAGATACATTCCACAAAAAAGCAAATGTGAACCGGATGATGTCCCAGTTACTCACACAATAACTAAGTGGTATAGATCTTTTTGAAATGTCAGTTGGGTTCATAGTTTGTTACCTACCTATCACACAGTCAGTCAACTCAGCTGAAAATGGGTACAAGTGAATGCTGGGGTCAAGAAAAGGGGCGTATGGCTAGCAGTCTCACTCATGCGTTGCATTTTCGAAAGCAGAGCTATAAGTTTGAATGTGATTATAACTGCGTTTTGTTTAAAGGATCAAGTACCAATGCTCAAGTAAGGTAGGGACTGATCAGCATGAGCAATGTACGGACTGGAAAAATGTGAAGCATCATACAGCCAACTGGCAATCTCATTCTCATAGCCAGACGGACAGGATTCTAAGGTAAGAGAGAAGAGGAAATGTCCCATTCTGTTTCTTTCATTCCAGAATCTCATTATTCTTTTTTTTTATTATTTCCTGGTTGACTGGCTCTGTTCTATCCCAGAGAAGCTAACTATCAACTTGCATTGCAGGTGAAACAGTTGCAATGTCCACCATCAACAACCCCAGCTCCACGATGAAGTAGTACCAACGGCCACGAAAACTTCAGAAGAAGTTCATTTCACGTCAGTGAAAACAGGCTTTATGGCTTTGTCATCCGCAGATGATTCAGCAGTCAGGAACAGACGCATAACGTCACTCGTGGGGAAAGTTGGAGGTGTCTGGTTTGTGTAGTATGTCCTGTTCAGAAACAATTATCCAACTGCGATAGTTTTTTTTTTTTTATCGTAAGAAACCATTTTCTAATAAAAGGTATATGCTTCTATGAAAGTCAGTACTATTTTGAAAAAAATCATAGTTTTTTTATAGAAAATTTTATTCAGATTGTAGAGAAATGATTTATGATCAATAAATGACCGCTTTGGTAAGAAGGGCTCAAAAGGACCGCTCTCCTTATGGTAATCAAATTTGTAATGAGAACATTTTTCTTGGCCGTTTTCACTCATAATTTGCTGACTGAAAATGGCATTATATGCCTGAATTGAAGCTCTTGTTTATTAGCTTTATTTACCTAAAGACTTTTGAAAGTTTGAATGTACACTGAAGACTCCAGAAGGGCATCATCCCTGTTTATCTGATCTTAAATCACTGGGTCCTTCTTTTGGATAAACAGACTGACTAGGACTGAGAAGGATTCTGTCGACCACCGAAGAGTACCAGCAGCCATGAATCAGAGACGGTGCCTCGTTTCTCCAGGGATCTCACCACTCAGTTGGATCGCATTTCCTGAACGAGAACCCTCTGAGAGAACGGAAGGAAGCAGTCCTCAGTGCACCTTTGACAGAAGCCGTTTTCCTTCGTCACAAGAACGGCTTGTGGCGATGTTGAGGATTTTCTTTCTCATTTTATGATGACATTCATTACATTCATTTTCCTTATCCTTAGATACTTATTTACCTGATTCAGTGAAGTGTCTTTCTGTGAAGTAAATCCATATTCTTAGTCCTGATACTGAATTTTATTTCAACCTTTTGCCAACGAAGGAAAATTTCCATATAATCTGTAGAACTGACGATACAGTTATGTGGACATAAAAAGCTCATCTAGATTGCCTTGAAAAGAATCATGTTCACTGACTGCATACATTTTGTGTACTCTAAGATTATTATTGAAGCAGTAGTTTTACGGCCTGTGGGAATGTGTAACAAATAGTGTCTATTCTTTCCTACAAGTGAAATATGACCTGATGGCTGCAGCATTTTTCAGGATGAACAACTCCACGATCATTCTTTGCATTGTGTTCGCGATGATGTCAACTGCAGGGATGTTGTCTTGCACAAAAAGGAAAATAAGTATGAGACCTATTAAAGTTTTTTGCAAGAGAATCAGGGAACCTCACACTGTCCAAGTTGAATATTTTGCCTTTTGTTATCATTATTGAAAAATGACCCAGAGAAAGTTTCTTGATTGATTGATTATGATTGTAGATAGGATAAAATTACCTCCTCTGTCACATCCCCAAGACAGGAACCTATGTCTCAAATTCCCAAGCCTGGGACATTCAACCAGCAAATGTCTCACAGTCAATGGCACAGTACAGTTCTCGCAAAATGGTGGATTTTCACGAGACATCAAGAACCCATGGTTGAGTCTTGTATGTCCAATCCTCAATCTGCACAACATCGTTTCTTGTCTCCTTGGCATATACAGATATGACCAAGGAGACATGATGACGTGATATTACGCATTTTTTGATTAGTTTAAAATATCCCTCCACTGGGACTGTCAACATTTTTTTAATTCTCTGACTACTAGAGGATACAAATCCCGATATGGTAGTAGGCATCTTGTGGGTTCTGGGGAGCTGACCGCAGACTTTGCAAGTTGGTCAGCTTTCCTCATTCCCAGCCATCCCAACATGGGAAGGAACCCAACAGAACTTTATTTCTTTCACTCTTCTTTTTAGTAGAGTTTCGGAACGACTATATTTTTACACTCTGTCACAAGACATCAAGCTACAATGCAGACCTGGATAGAGACCCAAAGGAATAGACTATTGTGGAAAACTCCGCCAAATGCCCAGAGAAAATCCTAACTATGTTTATTCTAGTTACTCAGAGGAAAACAGGACATTGCATGGGATAGCATTCCTGAAAATTATATTGATAATAAAATATCATTTCTAATCAGACCAAGGATATGGCGATCGATACGAATCTCACATTTAATTCAGCTCCTTCCGCATCTGAATGATGAGGCTTCATTTATTTACCTTCTGAACAGATCTCCAAATTAAGTCAACCTTCCGTTGTCTTTCGCCAATAGCCGTTTTTATGGGTAAGTGTTATTGCGGCTTTAGCAGATTCTCTTGTGCATGTAAGGAGGGATGCAGACAGAAAGTTCCCATTTCTCAAGAGCGTAAAAGAAAAAGGGGTAGGGGTGGGGCGGAAGGGGGAGGAAAGCTAATGATAAAAAAATGTGCCAGTTACAGAGAGAGAGAGAAGAGATAGAGAGAGATAGAGCGGAGAGAGAGAGAGAGAGAGGGGGGGGTGGTGGGAGAGTTCACGCCTCTTATAAAACAATAATTAATGATAAATGTTAAAGTCGTAAGTTCAGACAAACTATATAATGCATACAGGAGAACACCTTGTACTGGTTGTTATCATGAGAGCAGTAAAGGAAAGTCCAGCCTTGACTACATTTTCATGGCCTAGTAACTGAAGGCAAATAACCCGGAAAGACCACGAACTAAGAGCCCAACTTAGTCATTTCATGTCCGGTGATATATCCGTAAAATGCAAAGATATTATGGCTAACATAAATTTTTTCCATTTTCCTGTATTTAGAAATAAAATACACAACTTCAAATGAAGGAATGTAAGGTAAGAGGGCATTGCAAAAGTCACACGAATTTTACCTGAATAACAATAACCGCGAGAGTAAGAATACAAAATCACTATTACATTGCCATCGACTCGGAAAAGCACCAACGGAAATCTGAGGATCAGTAATGACTGACATCCGCTGGAGTTCAAAGGCGACAGGGATAAAAGGAACTCACTCATGTTGAAGAACAGCTACTACAGGAACTTCAACTGCCAAAGATCAAATACTGGACTGGTTTCTTGGTAAGTGGTGACAAGTAGTGTTTTATACATATATATGTATATATATATATATATTATATATATACATATATATATATATATATATATATATATATATGTATGTATGTATGTATTTTGTGTGTGTGTATTGTGCCGAAGGGTTTCCCAATATCTGGTATTACTGTTATCAATCATAGAATTCAAAGTTACCTCACAGAAGCCAGATACTTAACTTTCATACCAGAATAAAATACGACTGAGTACACTAAAGGCAATAGTGATTCAGTAAAAAGCTAATGGAAATATGTGAGATATCAGACTAAGTTTACCAAAACAGACTAAGATTATCAAAACAAGTGTGAGGTTTTCATATAAGCTTAAACTACTTAAAGGGCATCACTCCGTCAAATACCTTTATCTGCCTCCTCTGTCTTGAATCACTTCAAGAAAATTGAAGAAACAGCTCAATCTATCACTCTGGCATCTACACAGACTTATTCCTATTACTGGTGGACAATAAATGACACACTGTTATAACAAACTTTGAATACAAAATATATTTTATAAATTCAACAGTTTTTTAAGTAGAAGTCACAGAATTACTGTGTAGCAAATTTTACTATTACTTAAGAACAACACAATATCTAATTAATTCTTGAATTAAACCGAAAGATAAATTTATCAAGAAATTAAATCAATCAAGAAAAATGTAAACTTTGAGAAAAATTTAAGGTTTGAGAAGAAAATCTAAGCAAATGAAAATTACCACAATTATTAAAGTGTAAAATTAAACCAAGTATGCAATACTAAATCATTAAGAAACACTTAAGGAAGTTAATCAAACATGAGAACACAAAATGTGTAAATGCATCAAATTTGGCACAATATAAAATGTGAACAATTATGATTGTAAACACATGAAATGTGAAAAAAGCAACTTTAAACAAACAAAACTTTCGCAAAGCACAGAAAATCGAAATGTGAAAAAATGAAATAAATTCACCAAGTTTATTTTAAATAGACTTTAAAACTAAAAATATCACTTTACCTTGTAACTCAAATATTTACTTTTCTTTTGCTGTAACTTCATAATTCCCCAAAACACTTCATAGGCCTGTTA